>NC_133453.1:47626207-47928707 GCF_048565385.1 Saimiri boliviensis | reverse complement strand
TCATTTTTTCCTTCCTCAGCCTCCAGCAGGACAACAGGGTGCTTCTTGATGACCACGACCTTCTCTTGGTTCCTTGTGCCGGCACTTGCTGGGTTTTGCAGTTTAAAGCCACCATTAAGAAAGGACTGTTTGACTGTTGACACAGTGAACTCCTGTGAACTGCCCTTCAGCTCACTTCAGTTGCATGTGAAACAGCAAGGAGATGACCAGGCAGGCCTGTGGCTTCTCCCCAAGTTCAAAACCTTGTGAGAGGAGCACAGGAGCTGTATGGAGACTGGATGTCTGCAGCTGGGGACACTAGCTAAGGGGCTGTCTTAGAAGGCTGAATGCTGGACCCTGTAAACTGAACCCCGTAACAGGCTTCGGACACTGGCAGTCATGAAGCAAGACAGCATTCATGGTCCTTTGGATAGTCCACAAACCCCGGCATCATCTTTTTGTACTTTGGTGCAGGAACGCTTCTCCCTTCCTCTGCACAGTCCAGGAAAGAGTGGCCAAGATCACTGTACCTGTTTTTCAACCAACAGCTCATCCTTGTCAAGGCCGATGGGGTGTTTCTGCCAGTTCACTCCAGAGTTGTCAGAAGACCTGAACTAGAGGGTGCAACTGTTCCTTAATACATTCTGGATGAGCAACTCCACCAAAAACCTCAAAGATCTGGGTGGCCTGGTCTGGCGTCGCACTGTGGGGCTATTTCAATGGTGACGATTTCTCAGCTTTTATCAGCAGGGGTGAAGAGAGAGACTAAGGAGAGAAGAAGACCAGACTCTTGGAGGTAACTGTGAAAATCTCTTCAAACCCATCAAGGCCATTACTTTGTTAACTGTCTCCTTAGGTCATTATTGTGTACTTCTTCTGGGATCTGCTTATTAGAGACAACCTGATCCCCATTTTACCATAGGAGATGTTGAAAGTTAAAACATACTTTTCTGGAGAATCTCAAGATCCAGGAAGAGTTTGGGCCTCAGATCATTATCTTTTGCCATCTATAAGCTGTGTGATTGTGACTCTAACTTCTCATTTTGATTCTCCATGTCCACAAAAAGCTTCTACGTTCTTTTACCTTTACCCTCTATGTCTGTCTCCAAGGTTTCATTGGTCTGTCTGAGTGATTTATTGTTAATCTTACATGTTTTGAAAACGAATTGAGTCCCTATCTAGGACTGTCCTCTTTAGTCTAAATTTCTCAATTATACCCTAGTGATACTTGAGCTCCACGATTTCAGTTGTCCCCTCTTGATCTGGATTTTAGGTGTGTTCTCGGAGTCAGCTCTTCCATTTCTTCAAGCTGGTTTTCGGTTTTCCCACCCTGAAGTCCTGCTACTACCACACCCTATGTGTTCAGTAAGTTTATACCATTATTTTCAGCACAAGACATATAACTTCCATATCACCATATCACCTTCTGCTTGGGCTGCAGTGTTGTAGGCACTGGAATCTGCAGGCTTCTCCTGATGAAGGCCCTAACTTGCATGATGGAGGTAGCCATTGTATAACATGGACAGAGGTCCTCTGCTCATGTGTACACTAGGCTATTGAAGACTTACCTTGTGTAACTCCATTAATTTGCCTCTAGGACAGGCCTTGTAATGGAGCAGAAGTTGTTAGTGTTCAATAGTCCTTGCTGACTGCCATAGCTGTTGAACTCTCTGCTCTCATTTTTGGGGAAGATTCATGAGCTGGAGACACAGATCGATGTTCCTAGGGTAAATGGGAGATAGAAAAATAGGGGTTCGATCTGGAGAAGACTGATGGTGCACCCTCCAATCTGGTCTCCCTGAGGGACTTCATCTCTTCTTGGTACTGCTGCTACCATTTTCCAGGACAAAGGGACCTGTTTGTATTATGGAGTATGAGCAGCAGTGCTGAGCCCAAGAGAGGGAACAGGTGGGGGATGCTACTCCTGTTGTTTGGCCCGGATCAGCTGTAACCATCAGACGAGTCTTATCTGGTAATACTCTGTTGATAACAAAATGTCCAGTTATTTTGCAGGCACAGAGCCAAGAAGTTGTAAAATCATGCCCCAAATGGTTAAAGAAACAAGTGACTAACAGGAATTATTGAGTTTATGGAATGGCAGATGAGAGAAAGTGACAACTTGCTAAAACTTTACTTGCAAGATAACAAAACTAGCTGAATTCTTTGAAACCAATGTGACCAAATGAAGACTGCACAGAACGAACTTGCTGATGTCACATTATGAATATCCATCACACATAGCATACTAACTCTTCCCAGAGTTACACATGAAGAGGTATAAGGAGACAGCTGCACATGCCAGGAGACTTTTCAGATCTCTGATTTTTTCCACTCACCTGCTAATCCCAGAACTCATCCCCTAAACCTATCCTAATGAATGTATTGCCTTAAAGCCAGCATGGAGAGATAGATTTGAGCTTCACCTCCTGACTCTTTGCCAGTCAACTTCACAATAAAGCCTTTATTTTTCCCCAAACCAGAACCATAGTATTGGCTTCTATGTGAATCTGATCGGAAGCCCTTTTGCTTGGTAACGCAGTAACTTAGGTGTGCTGACTCCTGGGCTCATTCTGAAATGGGCTGTCAGCTAATTGTAATGATTCCTACACCAAACACCTTTGGCTTTATTGATGAATGCCTATTGAATCAATTATCAAATCTGGACTTATAAAATAATGATTTCTTAATTGGTAAGTGCCATTTTTCTAGAAAGAAGAACTTTCTTTTTTTTTTTTTATTGCATTTTAGGTTTTGGGGTACATGTGATGAACATGCAAGATTGTTGCATAGGTACACACATGGCAGTGTGCTTTGCTGCCTTCTGTCCCCTCACCTGTATCTGTCATTTCTCCCCATGCTATCTCTTCCCACCTCCCCTCCCCCCCGCCCCTCCCCTATTTCCCCCCAACGGACCCCAGTGTGTAGTGCTCCCCTCCCTGTGTCCATGTGTTCTCATTGTTCAACACCCGCCTATTAGTGAGAATATATGGTGTTTGATTTTCTGCTCTTGTGTCAGTTTGCTGAGAATGATGGTTTCCAGGTTCATCCATGTCCCTACAAAGGACGTGAACTCATCGTTTTTGATGGCTGCGTAATATTCCATGGTGTATATGTACCACATTTTCCCTATCCAGTCTATCATCGTTGGGCATTTGGGTTGGTTCCAGGTCTTTGCTATTGTAAACAGTGCTGCAATGAACATTCGTGTGCACGTGTCCTTGTAGTAGAATGATTTATAATCCTTTGGATATATACCCAGTAATGGGATTGCTGGGTCAAATGGGATTTCTACTTTTAGGTCCTTGAGGAATCACCGCACTGTCTTCCACAATGGTTGAATTAATTTACATTCCCACCAACAGTGTAAAAGTGTTCCTATTTCTCCACATCCTCTCCAGTATCTGTTGTTTCCCAATTTTTTAATGATCGCCATTCTAACTGGTGTGAGATGGTATCTCAATGTGGTTTTGATTTGCATTTCTCTGATGACCAGTGATGATGAGCATTTTTTCATATGTTTGTTGGCCTCCTGCATGTCTTCTTTTGTAAAGTATCTGTTCATATCCTTCACCCATTTTTGAATGGGCTTGTTTGTTTTTTTCTTGTAGATCTGCTTTAGTTCTTTGCAAATTCTGGATATCAGCCCCTTGTCAGATGGGTAGGCTGCAAAATTTTTTTCCCATTCTGTTGGTTGCCGATTCACTCTACTGACTATTTCTTTTGCCGTGCAGAAGCTGTGGAGTTTGATTAGGTCCCATTTGTCTATTTTGGCTTTGTTGCCATTGCTTTTGACGTTTTGGTCATGAAATCCTTGCCTACACCTATGTCCTGAATGGTTTTGCCTAGATTTTCTTCTAAGGTTTTTATGGTGTTAGGTCTGATGTTTAAGTCTTTCATCCATCTGGAGTTAATTTTGGTGTAAGGTGTCAGGAAGGGGTCCTGTTTCTGCTTTCTGCACATGGCAACAGCCAACACCATTTATTAAACAGGGAGTCCTTTCCCCATGCCCTCTCTCACCACTCCTATTCAATATAGTACTGGAAGTTCTAGCCAGAGCAATCAGGCAAGAAAAAGAAATAAAGGGTATCCAAATTGGAAAGGAGGAAATCAAATTGTCTCTATTTGCAGATGACATGATTGTATATCTGGAAGACCCCATCATCTCAGCCCAAAATCTTCTGAAACTGATAAACAACTTCAGCAAAGTCTCAGGATACAAAATCAACGTGCAAAAATCACAAGCATTCCTATACACCAGTAATAGACTTCAAGAGAGCCAAATCAAGAACGAACTGCCATTCACAATTGCTACAAAGAGAATAAAGTACCTAGGAATACAACTAACAAGGAACGTAAAGGACCTCTTCAAGGAGAACTACAAGCCATTGCTCAACGAAATAAGAGAGGATACAAACAGATGGAGAAACATTCCATGTTCATGGTTAGGAAGAATCAACATCGTGAAAATGGCCATACTGCCCAAAGTAATTTACAGATTCAATGCTATTCCCATCAAGCTACCAATGACCTTCTTTACAGAACTGAAAAAAAACACCTTAAACTTCATATGGAACCAAAAGAGAGCCCGCATAGCCAAGTCAATTCTAAGCAAAAAGAACACAGCAGGAGGCATCACTCTACTGGACTTCAAACTATACTACAAGGCTACAGTAATCAAAACAGCATGGTACTGGTACCAAAACAGAGATATACACCAATGGAACAGAACAGAGGCCTCAGAGGAAACACAACATACCCACAACCATCTGATCTTTGACAAACCTGACAAAAACCAGCAATGGGGAAAGAAGAACTTTCTATTTCTCCATTAAGTTTGGCATTTCTATGAGTTCTTTATTTATTTTAAATTATTTAACATTTTTTACTTATTTGAAGGTTTTTTTCTCATTGTCACAAGTTAGCCATTTAGCAAGAGGGAGCCCCTTCAAGTTGGCTTCTAGGTTCTTTTCATATAACCATAGGTTATTGTTCTTTACGTTTTAGTACTTCCTGACTTTCTGGAATTAATACATCTAACATGCTTAACTTCTATTTTCCCTGCTTCCAATCAGCCATATTCCCAAGGATCTCTGATTTTTTTTTTTTTAACAGAAAATAACATTTAGGAAATAAGACAGGTTACTAGGTGAGCTCATTGCTAGTGGAATTTCATTGCTTCTAGGTTGTTTTAGGGAATAATTTTTAAATTTTTATCAGATCTTATTTGTCTCATATGAGTCATACTATGTTTGGCTGTTTTATAACTCCACATAAAATTTTGAAGGACATGTGAAGAGTACACTATTCAGGCTGTGATAATGTTATGAACCAGAGTAAAAAAGAAAGGTTTTGAAAATATTTTTCTGTCACTTTAGCACATGGCTAAATGTCATCAGATATAGAACTCAGGCACCATATCCTTTTCTCTAGTTCAGTGATGTTTATTATTCCACTTTCTTCTGTTTCTATATTTGATGAATTATCTGAGGTGAGCCCCTTTTGTGGTTGATTGGTCGTTGGTTATTTTAGAAAAACAACCCAAATGCCCATCAGCAATAGACTGGACAAAAAAATGTGGCACATGTACACCATGGAATATTATGCAGCCATAAAAAATGATGAGTTCATGTCCTTGGCAGGGACATGGATGAATCTAGAAACCATCAGTCTCAGCAATCTGACACAAGAACAGAAAATCAAACATCAAATGCTCTCACTTATAGGTGGGTGTTGAACAACGAGAACACAGGAACACAGGGAGGGAAGCATCACACACTGGGTCTGTCGGAGGGGTCCAAGGGAGGGACAGCAGTGGGGGTTGGAGGGTAGGTTGGGGAGGGACAAAATGGAGAGAAATGCCAGATGTGAGTGACAGGGGGATAGGGGCAGCAAACCACATCACCACGTGTGTACCTATGCAACAGTCCTGTATGATCTGCACAGGTACCCCAGAACCTAAAGTGCAATAAAGAAAAAGAAAAGAAAAGAAAACAACAATGCCTACCCAGATAATAGAGTTCCTTGAAATCAAATGAATTCATGAAGATTTTGGGGGGTGGGGGTTGGGGGGATAGGGTCTTGCTCATGTCCAGTCTGGAGTGCAATGGTACAATCACATTTCACTGCAGCCTCAACTGCCTAGGCTACAGTGATCCTCTCACTTCAGCTTCTGGAATAGTTGGGTCCACAAAGACATGCCACTATGCCTGGATGATTATTTTTTGTAGAGACCATGTCTCTCTAGATTGGCAAGCTGTTCTTGAGCTCTTACACTAAAGCAATCCTTTTGCCTCAACTTCCAAAAGTGCTGAGATTACAGGTGTGAACCACTGTGCCCAGCTCATAAAGCAGTTTTGAATTTCAATGGCTTCATTTTCATAACAATGTGGTTATACTTTGATTATCCTCTCTAATAACTTGGAGGAACATTTATAATTTCACTCTAGCACTTGAGCCAGAGAGCTACATTTATATAAGGTTGGGGTAAGGAAGAAAATAGCATCCTAGGCAACTTTAGCTTGTAAGACTTTCTCGTGATTTCACTCTCAACATATTAAGTATTAATACCTGTTATCACCTTTGAGACGTAGCCCTTTTGTTTCATTGCACTGCATTCATGAGAGCCAGCTACATTTTTAATAAATTGGAGAAGTCCGACTTCCCGAATCATTGTGACTTGTTTAGTTTGTACTTTACCATGCATTTTCATCTCACCACTACTGCTATTACATAGCTGCAAAGTTGATTTCCTTAAAGGTCTTATCTTTCCTAGTTTAGAGAGTTGTGATTCAGGCACAGAGCAAGGGACAAAAGGGGACAACATAGCCAAATATTTTCTGGAAATATTTTCTCTACTATCTTCTTTTCTGTTGTGATCAAGGAAGGGCCCAAATTGGTAAAGAGTTTTCAACCTGCTCCCTGCCAAGTAGAAGATCATTTTATTAGCTTACTTCAGACTTCTCTCCAGATTAACCCACAATACTATATGGTTCTTGTTTGGGGCCAGATGAGTGCTTGCTACTGATTCATTCAGTGTTTTTTGTTTTTGTTTTTGTTTTGTTTTGTTTTGTTTCCAGATTGAATATTTATCTGGCCAGTATTTTTTTGATTTTGTGTTATTATTAGTTTGAGGCTTTCTTCACTTTGGGTACAGGACATTTTATTTTGTGGGAGTTTATTTCAGAGGCTACCATGATAGAAGAACAGGTTTTAAATATTTATTGTGTTGTCATTATCTTCAAGGCCAGAGAAACTTAAAGCTTGATGATTTTGTACTTCTAGAAATCAGAAACATTTTACTATAATCCTAGGTGCATTCTGATTTGCCCTTCAATACTAAAAAGTTCAAAATCCAAGAGCAGTTGGGATGCAAAAGAAAATTGTGCCTTCCTCTTTCCCTGTTAGGAATCACAACACAAAATACCACTTTAAAGAGTCTTTCTATTGGTAGAGAGATCTATCATATGCCAGAAATCTTCAAATTTCCTTTTCAAAACACATGACTATCAATATCAAATATAAGCAAATAAAATTATGATTTGAATCAGCCACAAGTCAGACCTAAGTAAAGCAATATATATTTCATATTGTGAAACAATATTCTCAATACAGAATTTGGTGACAGATATTTCTCTTATAGAAACATAGTAGTTCAGGTTGAATGTCACACTGTAGTCATGTTCTAATCTAGAATCTTATGTAACTGAAACTGTTTATCCCCTTGTGTCTGGCTTTTTTCATTCTGCATAGTGATTTCAGATCCATTGTGTGTGGGCGTGTGTGTGTGTGTGTGTGTGTGTATGTGTGTGTAATTAGACCTCTCCTTTTTATCCGTAAATAGAATTCCAGTGGATCAATACGCCACAGTGTATCCAATGGTGGACATCTGGAGTGCTCCAGCTTTTTGTCATTATGAATAAAGCAGTTCTGTACAGTTTTGTCTGTCTTCTTACATGTCCTCATTTCCACTGGATAAAAATCTTAGAAATGGCATTGCTCAGTCACCAGGTAAGTAGGATATGTTAACAAGATACTGCCAGTTTTTTAAGAGCTTGTGACATTTTACCTTTAGCAAAGTATATATGTGAACTTTGATCCATATCTTTCTAATATCTGGTATTATCAGGTTTATTGTTTTTCATAGAACTGATAGTCGAAATCACAAACAGGCCTAATATAGTTTGTAATTAAAAGAGTTTAGCTATTTATGTAGTCAAATTTTATTTATACTTTTTAAAGGATAATTTCCAACAAATAGGTAAAATATTATGACCTATATGTAAATATAAAGTGAACATATCTCAAATATTTTATCTGATTATTGAAAGAATCAATAAGATGTTACAATCAGTTCACAGGAAAATTTTTAAAATCATGCACATATATAGGCCAAAAGTTTATAAATAAATGCAAAACTGGATTTTTTTCATGAGGGTAGGTTAGGAGGAATCTATTATTTTTCTACTGAACAAAGGTTATTTCTATGACTGAAAATAAAAATTACTTGCATTGCTATTATCTATAACTTACAGAGTTGTAAATTGCTTGAAAACAATTACATAGGGTCCTGAAATCAGATAAGCTTTAAGCATGTATTCCAACCAATGCATGCCTTTCTTGTGGTTGTTGAAGACATTCAGTAATTTTTTGATTCATTACAAAGTCTTCCATAATTTTTTTCTGCATCCTATTCTTAGCGTTAAAATGATCTGTTTGCAATTCCAAGAGATAAAAATACTTACCAGTTCTGTGTCTCTGTGTGTGTGTGTGTGTGTGTGTGTGTGTGTGTGTGTGTGTGTGAGAGAGAGAGAAAGAGAGAGAGAGAGAGAGAGAGCACGCCATTAAGGAAACATACCTACTATTCTTTTTAAACTGAGGTCTGATATGATTTGGCTCTGCATTCCCACCCAAATCTCATGTTGAATTATAATCTCCATATGGTCAGTGGCCTGGTGGGAGGTGATTGATCCAGCCTTTAGGGCAGGCTGCCCCTTGCTGTTATTATGATAGAGTTCTCATTAGATCTGGTTATTTAATAAGTGTCTGGCACTTCCTCCTTCTTTCTCATTCTCTCCTACAGACATGTAAGAGGAGTCTTGCTTCCTCTTTGCCTTCTGCCATAACTGTAAGTTTCCTGAGACCTTCCCAGCCATGAAAAGCTGTGAATCAGTTAAACATCTTTTGTTTATAAATTACCCAGTCTCAGTAGTTCTTTATAGCAGTGTGAAAATGGACAAAAACAATGTCATACTAATTCCTGTAGAAGTTAGGCATCATATCAGGTAGTATATAAACATTTTTCTAATATTTATTAATATTCAGAAAATACTTATAAAGAAATTGTATACCATACTCACAGAGAAAGACTAACATATTCCTTTAACAGAATCAGAAGTATTGTTAGGGAATTTTAGCAAAATGCAATAACTAGAATTTGACTATTTACAAAAGTGATTAATTACATCCATGACCAGTTCTCGTTCATCCTTTTCCAGGAACAGTTATGGAACTGCAAGGAGACACCTATTAGTGACTACATCAGCTTCATGCTCAAAGAAAGTTTTTATTTTTTTGACTTTAAAGATACCATGCTTATTAGAGAGACTATATCACTACTCCCTGAGTTATCCATGTAGATTTAGCCTCCAAATGACAAGATACGGTAAGAGTCTTTTAAATGTGTACCACGTATATAGAGAAAGAGAGGAGTTATAATAAATAAACTAATGAAAACTTCAGGCTACCTGAAGTATTAGTTGTAGTTTGGAGTTAGCTTGGAGAGGAAAGAGACATGCTATAAAGTTAGATAATTATCGTTTGTTTTACCCCCAATTAACTCATCACTGTAATCATTTACTGCTGGTTGTAATATTGGATGGATAACTTATAATTTATTCAATCATTCAATATAATTTTATTGTGATTCTGCTAAATGCTAGCTATAGTTTTAAGTATTGGGGAAATGAAAAATATAGTATTCTTAAAAACAGCCTGTCAGAGGAGATGGACAAGTTTAAAATTTTTGCTAAAATGTAATATGAGTTAAAATAAAAATTATTTTCTCAAATAGTGATGTTGGTTTAAATGAAGTATAAATTATGTGCTTAATTTTCTTTGAAAAACAGGTGGTTTAACTTTGAAAAAAACACTAAGTTTAAATTTAAGTAAATTAATCTATTTAAGCAATACCTTCTTTGGCATGCTAGAATAGACTGAAATTATTATTCAACATTTTTAAAAATAAAATTGTAAAGAAAATGTTTTGTCATAATGTGGATACAGTTGTATTTGTAAGAACATTACAAGAGATTCTGTGCCTTGCCAAGTTTCTCCCAGTGATATGATCTTGAAACCTGTACTACAATAGGACAATCAGGATGTTGACATTGATGGAGTCTAGATACTAAAGAGTCTATCATCATAAGGATACTTACTGTTGCCCTTTAAAGGCCATACCCACCTCACAATTTTCTGTCTCTGACCCCTGGCAACCACTAATCTGTTCTCTATTTCTATAATTGTACCATTTCAAGAATGTTTCATAAATGGAATCATACAGGATTTGAGCATTTGGGAGTGGCTTTTTTACTCCACACTGTTATCTGGAAATTGTTCCACTTTGTTGTGTTTACCAATAGTACATTTGTTATTATTGCTGGGTAGTATTCCATGGTATGTATTGTGTAAGATTTCACCTGTTGAAGGGCATCTGTGTTGTTTCCAATTTGGGGGTCAGTATAAATAAAGCTGCTATGAATATTCATGTGCAGATTGTTTGTGTGTAGAAATACATTTTTATTTCTCTGAAACAGTGCACAAGAGTACATTTAACTGGGTCATATGGTAGTTGCATGCTTTATTTTATAAGAAATGTTCAAGTTGTTTCTGGAGTGCCCTTATCATCTTACATTCCTTTCACTAATATATGAGTACTACAATTTCTCCATCTCCCAGCAGCGTTTGGTGGTGTTATTATATTTTATTTTAGCTATTTTGATAGGAGTGTAGTGATAGTTCATTGTGATTTTTTTATTTCCATTGCCCTCATAGCTAATGATATTGAATATTTTTTCATGCACAGATTTGCTATCTATATATATCTTCTTTGGGAAAAAAAATGCCTGTTCATGTTTTTTGCCTATTTTCTAGTTTAATTTTTTTTTTACTGTTAAGTTTCGGGAGTTCCTTATATATTATTGATATGAGTCCTTTCTCAGACAATAGGGTTTGCAAATATTTTCTCTGTAGGTTGCCATTTCATCCTTTAGAAGGAAGTTTCTCAGAATAATTTTTAAAAACTTTAATAAGGACCAATTTATTAATTTTTATTTATATGGACTGTACTTTTGGAGTCAAATCTAAGAAATCTTTGTCTGGCACTAGATCCAAAAGATTTTCTCTAGGCATGAATGATTCAGGAAAAGCTATTACTCTGGGATCTGTGTCATGTCCTTCAAATTTTGTAAAGTGCCATGCAAAGTTAAGAATAGTTAGTGTTAAAGGTAAATTATGGGGTACCAAAAGCCCACTCTAGTCTTTGTTTTGCTGACATTGTTACTTTACTTTAAATGTATACATATTTGAGATGGACAATTTGTATGCTGTTCATAGTATAATGGCATGACTTAAAACTCAAGAATGGATATAGAATTTTACTGAATTTTTTTTGAATACATAAACCTGTTTTCTTCATATATGATTTCATGTAGTACAGCATTTCTAAAACCATGATGACTTTGTAATCATCCTAAAAGTAATCCTCTGGGATAGAATATAATAATCATCATCATCATCATTATTTTTTTTAAGACAGAGTTTCGCTCTTGTTACCCAGGCTGGAGTGCAATGGCACGATCTCGGCTCACCGCAACCTCCGCCTCCTGGGTTCAGGCAATTCTCCTGCCTCAGCCTCCTGAGTAGCTGGGATTACAGGCACGCGCCACCATGCCCAGCTAATTTTTTGTATTTTTAGTAGAGACAGGGTTTCACCATGTTGACCAGGTTGGTCTTGATCTCTTGACCTCGTGATCCACCCACCTCGGCCTCCCAAAGTGGTGGGATTACAGGCTTGAGCCACCGCACCCGGCCTAGAATATGATTATTTTAACACAGTGCTTCAGTTTATTTGCTGGTATTTGTTTCATGATTGTTACTTCTATACATGTAACATTAATCTGAAGTTTCTTTTTCCTCTGCAGTTTTCTTTTATAGTTTCTACTGACAGTTTAATTGTAGATTCATAAAATTAATATAAAATGTCTTTATTTTAGATTTTGAAAATACTTTAGAACGATAAAGGTTTTGTTTGTTTGTTTGTTTAAACTCTTCAAGGCCCAGATGTAACTTACTCATGAAACTACTCTGGAGATATACTATCTTGATATGAAAATCATAACATATTCTCATTTTTCTTTATGATAACTGATTTATTCAAGTATATTAATCATTATATGTTAAATTTTGTTAGTGTTTGACTTTGTGAATTTGAACATTTTAGTGCCAAATTTTACATTTTACATATTTTATTTTATTAACGTATCCTCATAAAACTCTAAATGTAATTTTATAATCATTCTAGATATTATAATTTTTCAAGTGGACTTCACATTCAGCATTTTATTATCAAAATATAGCTTATTGCATTACAGAAAAAAACGCCACTGTCATTTATAATGTATTAAGCTTTTGATTTGCCCAGTGCATAATTTATTTTTAATGTGATCTTTAATTCTCTGTAATAAATAAAATGCCCTGTTTACAATTCCCCAAATTTAGTGAATTTTAATTAATAGAATACTCTTACGTATTTAATTTTTAGATAAGTTTTCAGCCTTCTATTGACTATAAATAATCCCAATTCTTATCTGTTTTATAACTTTTCTGTTCTCTTGGATTACAGAGATCATACTTTTGTTTTTGATATTTTCAACTTTAATTATATCTTTATTTTGACTAACATGTCAATAACTTTCATAATTTTTAAAAGTATTTTTCTCTAGGAATCCTACATGAATGGTGTGGCAAACATTCTTGGTTGCTAATAAATATCTGTACATCCTTACTTCCATCCAAGTAAAGAAAAGATTTAGCAGGTAGGTATACTTGGTACTTTGTCCAGTCTCCACTTCCCTGAATTTTGGTTGTGATGTCTCAAAGTAGAATAGCCATCTTGTAACCACAGAGACTACAATAGTTTCCGTGGATCACGAATCTGGGGCATGACTTAGTTCGGTGCCTAAATTCAAAATTTCTCATGAAATTGTGGTCACAGACTTAACCTGGACTTCATTCTCATCCAGAGGCTCCAATGAGGGAGGATTCACTTCCGAGTTTACTCATGTTGTTAAACGAAACGAAAGGCCTTAGTTTCTCACCGACTCTTCCTCATGTGTGCTTCTCCATCAGAAAACTCTCAGCATGACATCTGGCTTACTGCAGAGTGAATGAGAGAAAATTTCCAGATGGAAGCCTGTCTCTTCGTAATCTTATTTCAGAAGTGATGTCACATCATCTCAGTGACATTCCATTTACTATAAGTCAGCAAGCCCAACCTACACACAAGTGGAGCGGATAGAAAAAAAAGATACAATTTCTAGGAAGCTACCTTAGGAGATGTCTCCAAAACTTGACACCTCAAGCTTAGAATGACAGAGTGTCATTTCTTTAATCTTAAGGGGAAAACATTTAAAATTTCTAATTATCTGTATCATCAGGTTCTCTCATAACTGCCATTAAGAAGTTTATAGATTCATGCTGCATAGATCACTTTTCATTGGTCTCTTTGGATCTTTAAGAATGTTTGAAGGGTCATTAACTTAGTCCCTGATAGTATCGCTGAGCAGCTGCATCAGTTCTGACATCCTACTTCTGCAATTACTCTTATGTGATCCATACTCCTACACTCCTCTGGCCTCCCAAAAAGAAAAAGACAATTTAATAGGCTTGATCAACCTCTGTAGTCAGCCTGAATGCAATGCTGAAGTGATACATGTGGCGCATCCTCTGAGTTCTTCTACGACTGAGATTATGATACATTATAATAACTAGATATGCTTCTTTCTTTCTTTCTCTTTTCGTCTCTTCCTCTCCTCCATTTTGCATATTCCGTTTTTAATACTAGTCTAATTTATAATTTTGTATAAAGTCTGTAATAATTGCTTAAACAGATTTTATTTTAGTCCATTATTTGGTTTTCTATGATATTAAAACTGCTGCTTAATATCTCTGCAAATAGTTTGGCTGAATGTGCTTGTGTTTTTATCTCTGCAAGTGCTTTATCCAAATCATTCATCTCAAATTATTTCTTTTTTTACAAATGTAATATATTTTCAAATTTTATGAAGAGTAAAAATTAAAATGCTAATTGTTTTTCCTCATTTGGGGTGTACTGTCTTTCTTAGAGCCCAAATTCCTTTGATTTTTAAGAAGAAAAGACTTGTGATACATTAATTTATCATTTTTTTTAAAGATAGATGTTTATATTTATTCATATTAGGGATCAAATGGATTATTTTAGACACTGTACATGTTTTAGGTACATACATTGAGGATACTGTTGCATATGGGGAGATTCACTGCTTTTGCAACAGTTTCTTTCTTGTTTCAGTGAGGGCTTTCAGAGTGCTCTTGCACATTGTATTATTTTCCTATGACTGCTGCAACAAATTACCGCAAACTTGTTGACTTACAAAACAGACATTTATTCTTTCTCAGTTCTAGAGGCCAGAAACTGTCTGAAGTCAGTGTCACTGGGCTGAAGTCAAGCTGTCAGCAGGGCTGCACTTTCTCCAGAAGCCTCAGGGCAGAAACTATTCATTGCTTCTTTCACCTTCACAAACAAGGAATGCTTGCTGGCATTCCTTGGGTTGTGAGCATATTTCCCCAGTCTCTGCCTCCAAGGTCACATTGCTTTCTCCTCTTGCGTGTGTTAAATCTCCTGTCACCCTCTTAAAAGGAATTGTGATTGCGCATAGGCCCACCAATAGTCTAGGAATACTTTACTATCTCAAGTCACTTAATTTAATCACATCTGCAGTCTTTACCATATAAGGTGACATTCACAGGTTTTAGGAATTAGGACATGAGCGTAACTTTGGGAGCCATTATTTATCCTACTGTAGACACTGCAGCCTTTGTCCTAATATGCTCATTAGTACTCTGCTTTATTTACCATGTCGTTTCCATTCAAAATAGTTCCCAATTGCAACCACTGGTGGGGTCCTGAAATTGTATGATTCTCCTGCAACCTCCTTTTACTACTGCCTCATAGCCTGTCTTTAGTTACAACAAATGCTGTTTTGAGCTTATAGGCTCAAATTATTTTTTGGGAAACCTCATCTGTTTATTTACCAATGCAGCTTTCCTTCACATGGTTTAAATTTCAAGTTGTATAATCACTTATTCATTTAAAAATACACATTGGCACTATCGGCATTATGCTTGTTCTAGAGCCTACTCATGTTATATTTTACAAAAATTTATCAAGGTTTCTGTGTGCTAATTAAAGCCCCTCACGGTTTCCACTGATAGAGTATACAAAAAGCTTACCTCTATTTGAATTATTTTTTGGTCATTTCACTGGTATGTATAAAGAGAAGGAAGCCAAATGCAAAACTGTGTATCATCATCCTTGAAACAGAAGAATGATCCATTTGTTAAAATAGGAAAACAGAGTTCATAAGCATATAAAATAAGAGACTAAGCCAACAATACTGACCTGATAATTTTTGCTTAAGGGAACTGTCAGTCCAATAAACCTCTTTCTTTTGTTAAAGAAAAAAAAATTAAGTTAAATTTTAATTTAGAATAATTTTCGATTTACAGAACAGTTACAAAAATAGTACAGAAAGTTTTCATACACCCTTTACCCAATTTCCCCTTGTTGCTAACACCTCACATCTCCCTCGTACATTTACCAAATTAAGAAACCAGTACTGATATATTATCACCAGCTAAAAGCTGGACTTATTTGGATTTCACGGCTTTTTTACGAATGTCCTCTTTCCATTCCAGGGTCCAGTTCAGGTTGCCATATTGCATTGTCTACCTCAAATTCTCTGGTCTGGGACACTTCCTTGTCTTGCGTTATTTTGTATAACCTTAATTGTCTTCAGAAGTACTCCGATGCCCCGGCTGGAATGGTGCCATCTCTGCTCACTGAAGTCACCGCCTCCTGGATTCAAGTGATTCTCCTACCTCAGCCTCCAGAGTAGCTGGAACTGCAGGTACACACCACCACACCTGGTTATTTTTGTTTGTTTGTTTTTGTATTTTTAGTAAAGATGGGTTTTCACCATGTTGGCCAGGCTGGTCTCAAACTCCTGATCATCCCAGGTGATCCGCCGGCCTCAGTCTTCCAAAGTACTGGGATTACAGGTGTCAGCCGCCGTACCCAGCCTGGAATTATTATTTTTTAAATGATTAGACTGGGTTTATTGTTTTATCTTGGAATATTACCAAGGTAAAGATCCCTTCACATTACATTATAGCAGACATTCGATGATGTCCACATGACATCACAGATACTGTTAATCTCCTTTGCTAGGTGAAATTGTCAGTCAGATTTATCTACCGTAAAGTTAATTACTTTATTCCCTTTTTCTACAAGTTTTTCAGAAGTAGTAATTGTCTAACCCTAGCCCACGTTTGGAGACAGTTAAGCTTCACTTGCTAGAGTGGAAGAATATCTATAGACGTTATTTAAAATTATTCAGTAAGAAAGACTTTTCTGCCACTAAATTTATGAATTTGTTCAATTATTTATTTATGTCATCCTTAACTCATGCTTATTTATCTTTTACTTTGGGTCATATTTTGCTTATATTTTTAATATATTTTAATATTGTGTGTTTTAAAAATATCTTTCTCACATTATTTCCATTATTTCCATAGCTCTTTCAAGTGGGTTTCTGTGCCCACTTGACATTTACTTGACATTTCTCTATCCCTTCACTTTTGAAGAACTTTCTTACTTTCTGGTACTAAAAGATATTCTAGACTCATCTTGTGTTTTTTCTACTGTAATATGATTTGACTGTGTCCCCAATCAAATCTTGTCTTGAATTCCCATATGTTGTTGTAAGGACCCAGTGGGAGGTCATTGAATCATGGAGTCATGTCTTTCTCATGCTGTTCTTGTGATAGTGAATAAATCTCAAGAGATCTGATGGTTTTAAAAAGAGGAGTTTTCCTCCACAAGCTGTCTTGTCTGCTGCTGTGTGAGATGTGCCTGTCACCTGCCATGATTGTGAGACCTCTCCAGCCACATGGAGCAGTAAGTCCAATAAACCTCTTTCTTTTGTAAATTGCCTCTCCAGCCACATGGAACTGTAAGTCTAACAAACCCCTTTCTTTTGTAAATGGCCCAGTTTCAGGTATGTCTTCATCAGCAGTGTGAAAATGGAGTAATACATACTGGATGCCTAGAATCAACTACTTCTCCAGTGAGTCATGGTTTCTTTTATTGAAGAATGGCATTTAGAGGTGAAGATGTAGGCAGTGTGCTCATTGATACTGGGGCATCCATCAATGCTAACCATGTATACTAGTTCGTCAGGGCTGCCATAATAGACTGATGGCTTAAACAACAAAAATTTATTTTCCAACAGTTTTGAGAAAATAAAAGTAAGGCTAAAGGGCCAACATTGACGTGTCAGTAGGTTTGGTTTCTCCTGAGAACTCTCTCCTTGGCTTCCAGATGATCGCCTTCTTTACTGTTTCCTCCTATGATCTCCCTTCTGCATGCACCTCCCTATGGCCCAAATTTCCTCTTCTTATGATACCATTCAATCGGATTAGGACTTGTTCTGACGGCTTCAGTAAGGTAGTGAAAGTTAGAACTTCAACATATGAACTTCAAGGGAACATAATTCATCCCTAACACTATTTGCACACAGGTATCTATAATTAAATTTGTATTTATTCATTATAATGCATATTTGTATACTATCTGAACCACTCTGATGCCTTCTTGAGTCCTTCCTTCCCGCATGCAAATTCACATGTCTGAGCTAAAAGTAAAAGTACTCAATAAGTGTCTTCAGTTAGAGTCCAAGCTATAGAATACTTTAAATTTAGTAAATAACTTGATTAAAAGCTTAATGAATAATATTTACTGTCTGCATTTTTGTGATGCAGGGTATTTAGGAACAATCTTTTTAAAAGTTTATACTTCTTTTTACAAATTTTGTATTGATTATGTATGATTTACTTGTAAGTGCTGAGAACTTGAAATACTTACATTAATGATCCAAAGAGATTTACATAAATAACAGGGTAATTCTTTAAACCTTCTGGAGGCATTTATTTAAAAATCTAAAGAAATAGAAAAACGATGCTTTAAAAATTTTCTGGCATGTCTACTGAAAGCAGTCATTAGTAGGCTAATACTTTATGGAGTTTGGATAAATATTTTAATCACTATTATTCTAGACTAGAGAAATGATTTAAAAAATAATTTAAATAAATAAATTTTATATTTTCCAGGGATAGGCATTATGTGCTTAGAAAAATAATACCATTGTCTAAATTTGTTTTTGCTAGTAAAAAAAAAATGTAGTTTAAATTATTTCTCATTTCTAATACAGATAATAGCTACATACAAAATCAGGAAGCAGGCCAACATTTGGTGTTTCCATTCCATTTTTGCCTTTGCCTCCTTTTATCCCCTTTCAGACTCCCCATCTCCTCTGATAACCAGTGAACTTACATTTGTTCATCTGCACTTGAGAAACATTTCCTAAAGAAATAACTTGATAAAAAAATTAATGCTTACGACTGAGGAGTAGTAGGAACAGCGTGTTATTCCCACTGCATTAGAAAACCATGGTTTAAACCAACAAAAAAGTGTTGGAAAGAAGTAGGTTTTCATTTTTTTTTCTTTCTATGGCAGAAGTTGGTGAAGAGACAGAGAGACATATGTACTAGTTTAGCATATACTGTGGTTAGTCACAATACTGTGTAATGTTCATATTCTTTTACACAGCCATGGTGAGTTGAACATGCCCCTCACAAATTAATGTCTATCCAAAACCTATTAATGTGACTTTACTTAGAAATAGGGTTTTTGCATATATAATCAAATTAAGGTGAGTTCATATTGGAGTAAGGTGGGCCCTAAATTCAATATGAATGGTGTCCTTATAAAATGAAGGAAATTTAGACAAGGAGAAACAGGTATACAGAGACGAGAAAGTCATATAATTATGGAGACAGAGACTGGAGTTAAACCAGTACAAGCCAAGAAACAACAAAAATTGCAAGCAATCACCAAAAGGTAGAAGAGGCATTTTGGTTGTGACAGCTCTAAAAACAAAAACAAAAACAAAAACAAAAAACAAAAAACAATACAATGACTATTTCACCATCCTGACCAAAGAGGATTCAGAGATGGAAAACTTAGTTTTGCGAGATTCAATAATATGTTCTAAATTATATAACTTTGTAAGAAGTGAGACAGTAACTTAAACTGAAACTTAGTTTCAGAACAAATTTCATCTAGTATCACTGTCCAAGCTAGTGGACCTTTTTACAAAATATCCACATTTATGATATAGAGAGAGTTAAATTTATTCCTAGAATTTTTCTGAATTTACTGTTCACCCACCATACACATTCACATATATACATACACTCTCAAACATATCACTTTATATTTAATAGATATAAATAGTTTAGTCTTATTAAAAGGCCAGCATTTATAATCACAAAGCAAATCATTAAGATAACCCAGAATATAAAAAGACTAAGAATATATGACATATGTAATTTGATTTTCGGATGGAATAAACAGTGTTATAAAAAGAAGGTAAGGTTACTGTCAAAATGAAGTTTTAAGTACATGGGAGCAGAGCTAATGTGTCTGATTCATGTTACTGCATAACTGATTTCAGTTTACAGTGGATCAGACGGCATTTCTGACCATTTTTGGCAACAACTTTCTTGGTAAGAGGAAGAATAAAGAAAGATAAAATGTTTAAGCCAAAATTAAAGCAATGACAAGCACTTTTGGTAAAATCTTGGCACAATCTGATAATGGTCTCAGAACAGTGCTTCTTATGTATTAGGTACTCAGTAAGACTGTTTGATAATTTAATGACTGAAGGTCATATTTCTTATGTAGTATCCAATTCTAAATTTAAAGAGAAGACTTTACTGTTTTATTGTTGGAAATTAATCCATGTGTAAGCCTTCCATAGACATTCGCCTCCTGGTATGTTGTCTGTTCTTTTTTTTTGCTCCAATTCGCTCACGATATTTCTATGTATTATATAAAACTACTGATCTGAATGATCCACAGGATTAATACCATTTAGGCATCACTAAAATAAACCGGGCACTATTATTCTCTTGTTTATTTCATAATTGATCAAACAGCAGTTAACAAGAAATAGTCTCTACTGTATATTGAATTTTGGGGTAGATTACGAGTGAAGCATGCCATAAAATAAGTTATAGCTGCTACACAGATAAGAGATTGCAGAGTATTTCTTACCAGGACAGGTTCCCTGCCTCCTCCTGTCCTTTCTTCCTGTGTTCTGGGCCTGCTCCTGCTTGCCTCCCAGCTTTCCTCAGTGTCTCCATGCCTTAGAGTGCAGGACCTGCCCAAAGCCCAAGAGTTGATGGATTGTTTTTGTACTCCATTATGAGATTCTATCATGAGATGTGTCCTTTCTGTCTTTTTTAAGGATGCTCATGAACATGATTGTCACTATAGAAAACATTATAGCAGACTGATTAAGAACTTAGTCCCTGGAGTCAAACAGGCTGGATGTAAACTCATGCTCTGAAAATTACTGGTTGTTTGTCTTTTCCTTATGTGTCCCCTTTATACTCTCTATTTCGTTTTCCTTATCTATAATCTCGAATAATATATTCAAGATGACTAAATTTGATGCATTTCTTAAAGTGCTTAGTTTAGACATGTAGTAAGTATGCAAAAATCTTAGCTTTTTTATTCTTTTTCTTTAAAAGTACCTCCACATTCTTACACACATAGTCTCTACTACCTATGCCATAAGACAATTATACAATAAATTGACAAAACATTGCTCCATGTTTGGGCTGTGAAGTCTAAAGTAACATCATAATGTGTCATCACTATGACCACTGGAACTGGACAAATATTAGTTCATTTTCTTTTGAGCTTCACTCATCAAGTGGCTAAAAATCATGGAATTCAGCATCTGATAAATTCAATTATAGTTGTTTCTGAAAATAAAATAAAACATAAACTCTACAAGATGAGAAGTGAAATGATCACGATTTACTACAATAATGTGACTGAATAGCCGTAAATATATCAGAGGCTGCTCAAGGAAAGCATATAAGGGGATTGGCAAGAAATTGATGCAGAGAGTGAAGCTGATGCACATAGGTGTGCAGAGAAAAAGAAAATTAATATTGAAATTTTGGCTATTATCTACATGATGTTTTCACAAATAGTATTTCATATAAATATTACAACAATCTTGTAATTAGCAAATATAATTTTTCTATGATAGAGATAGGGAATTTGGCTTAGCAAAGTTGTGCATACCGTATAGATAATAAAGAAAGGATTGTAATTTAAGCATAACTTTCTGTGACACAAAGACACATGCTGGAAACTTAAAAAGGAAAAAACATTGGTGCAAATAAGGGAGTAAAATGGCTGAGGTTTCTAGAAAGACAAAGTTTTTCCAAGGCTTAAGTACATACAATCCCATGAACAGTAAGTACTGAAGATTCCTGTCAATAATATTAGGGGATCTGTCAGTAAAAAGGTAAGGAGATTTAGAAGGGGTATCAATATAATTATTTTTGGGGGAGCGATGGGCACAAAAAGAGAAATATTTAAGGATTTTGAGGAAAGAAACAAACAAAAAAGTTAAAAAGTATTGTGGGTTTTTGTTGGGATGGCAAAAGTCTCAAAGATCAGTTACAGAAGCAGTCTCTGAAAATTAACAGTATATTAAAAGCATGGAATTGTGGAATGGCATGGTATATCCACAGAAGTATAAGAATTTTGCTGTTACTGTAATAAAAATGTGTGAAAAAAACCACTATGATGTTGAGGATAACTTTTAAAGATATGTTAATGCTGAATATAAAACTGTATTTTTTATGTGTTTAGAATGATCATTCAATTTGGGAACATTGATGATTCATCCTTAAATCTATTTATAGAATTAGCTTGTTCTTATTTTTTTGGTTTATGAGCAAACAGTAGTTGCTACAGAATTCTGAAAGACTCTTTGAGTCATGCTTAAAACAAATAGGCTAGAAATCTAGCAATCAGATTAGGTAGACAGTTTTATTTATTTAAGGGAAAATTTTCTTTTAATCCAAAGTAAATTAACTATTGTAACAGGAAAAGCATTGTGTTTGATGATACAGAGTTAAAAATACCTGAAATTTTACTTACAGTATCAGAGTGATTTGACTAAAGATGAGATTGAAGGCAATATTGTATTATAGAGCACACATTTAAGATACATGCCAAATCTCTCACCAGTTAAGTCCTCTCCTCCCTGTGACCTGTTTCTTGTTCAAAGGGAACAGTGAATTAGTGAAAAAAAATCTTTCCAGTCATTTTTTGTGTCAGTAGCAGGTGAGGCAGTGGGTTGGTTTTCATCAAGCCCAAGATCTTTCTACAGCAATGAGAGTGGAATAATAAATTGGGATTAGTCCACTAGCATTAGGAGCAGTAGGAAGTTACCTTTTGGATCTAAAAGTACACACACAAAAATCAAGCTGATCAGAATATGGATTTTCCGTATACCAATAATCCAGTGAGACTAAGTATTAAATATAAACAGTTTTTGGCAAAAAACAAAAAACAAACAAACAAACAAACAAACAAAAACAATGCAATCTACTTTTCTTGCTTACAATGACAAAGCCTTACAAATTCCCTGTAATGGTGGAGGAGAGCTTGCTTCTTTACCCAGACATTTACAGTTGTGTTTTAAAACACATTTAGAATGACAAGTATGGCAAATCGTTTAATTTTTTTTTTTCATTTTGTACAGTTCTGTTAGATGTTGTTAAATTAAAATAATTAATATGTTCTTCATAAGGCCAAATATATTTTAAAAACCACTGAAATGAAAACTTCACATTATGCTATGCTATTAATTCTGTTTATTATTACATAGAATAAGAGCTTTAGAAAAAGATTGAAGACAGTATATTACCGTGTGTGGTTCAAACTGAATTTTATGATTCATACTAGATTTTGTTTTAAATTTAAAATCAATAAAAACTAACTTTTTCTTTTTTTTTAAAAAAAAGAGCATAAATGAGGGAGGCCCTTGAACAGACTTAATTCTACAATAAACTTGTTTAAAAATTACAAAGTGATTATGTAACATTAATATAATTATATCCTTAAAAATGTGATAATTTAAACAGCTAATAGTGACTGGAAGAGTTTTATTTTTAAGCAACATGACTAGATTGATTTTTATAATGAAGATCTGACAGTAGAAATATGTCTGAAACTACTAGTCTGGGATTTTACTTGCTTTTATCATTAAGGGCATAAATGGCACAAAGTAGGTATGAGTACATCTATTAGTTTTTTAACTTTCCATCTCCATTCATCTTTTTCTCTGAAAATCATAGTCCAGATTACCTATGAGTATTTATGCTTTTCTCTCTTATGTTTCTAATAATAAATTAGCTTGATCTCTAAGTCTGAAGACATGCAGAAGCAAATACGGGTACACAGATTTGGGGAGATCAGAATATAACCACAATTTGTTATATAATCAGAGCCAAGGAGTGGATAGAGATGCTTCTTGACTTCTAGGAGACATGATTACACTATTTAACTCTAGAATTAAAATGGAACCTGAGAGTATATAAAATATGTAGCTACCAAAGCTATCTTTTACTATGCTAAGAGAGTTTGCACAAAAATAGAGTTGTACCTAGAAGAAAAGGGGTTCATATGTGAAGAGAAAGAATTCTGGTTACATTGTTAGATGTCTTGCATCTGATTGTGCATGCAATCTGCCTTACTGGATTTCAGTTACATTATATTTCTTTCTTAAGTGAGTCTGAGTTGGATTTTCTGTTATTAGCATCTTAACTGATAAAAAGTTAAGGAATTCATTTGTATTCAGTGAGTGTCAAATTAATAAAAAAATTTGCTTTAGAGGCTGTAGAGTTGTATTCTTAAATTATTAAGTTGTAGGACAGAAATATTTAACTTAGTGTCCATGGGTCTGCATACACTTGCAATAGTTTACTACATGCTCTCCCCCTTCAATTACATGCAAAATTTCAAGAGGCATGATTATTTGCATTTCTCTGGGGTGAGGAACCAACATTATCATCTGGTTCTATGAATTATCTAAATTGTAACTTTGAAAGGAAAATGAAATGCAGAAAGCTATAAATAAGAAATTAACAACATTTGCATGATATGTATTTATATCTAAATGACTGTTAAAAACAATTTTTTTTTAAATTTTGAATTTGATTGCTAGAAGAGATATTAAATACCAACTAACATGTTTAGCCTAAATTCAAAGTAAGGCTTTTTAAGATATGTTGATTTTTATTTTGAGATACAAAATATTCAGACTAAATTGACTTCAGATCATTACAAAATCAATGATCTCTTAGATTAGATACCACTGACACTTATAGTTGTGGTGACATATTGACAACCAGCTTTGAACAGATATAGATATACTTTTTGAAATAGCAACAAATTGAAGATCAAGCTGAAAAGTCTGATATAATAATAAATTTCAGGAACAAATTTAAGCTTGCTCTAAAAAGATTTTGTAAAGTTTTAAAATGTTTTTCATTATCGATGTGACTCGGTCTTATTTCCTACCTAAATAATGTTACCACAGTAGTTCACATAATTGATATGCCACCTGTTCATCTTAATATGGTAGTTTTCATAGGACTCCTTTGAAATTGGATTTTTGTCACTAACTTGATCTTGTTTAATACAAATTATCATTGGAATATTTACATTGGGATTTTTCTTCATTGCTATATCACAATATCTGTTTTCAGTCCCAAGACAAAGACTTTTTGTATTAGTCTATTTTCCACACTGCTGATAAAGACATACCAGAGACTTGGTAATTTATACAGAAAAAAGGGTTTAATGGACTTATAGTTCCACATGGCTGGGGAGGCCTCATCATCATGGTGGAAGTCAAGCAGGAGCAAGTCACATCTTATATGGATGGCGGCAGGCAAAGAGAGAACTTGTTCAGGGAAACTCCTGTTTTTTAAACCATCATATCTCATGAGATTTATTCACTACCACAAGAACAGCACAGGAAAGACCCACCCCCATTATTCAAGTACCTGCCACGAGGCCCCTCCCACAACATATGGGAATTCAAGATGAGATTTGGGTGGAGACACAGCCAAATCACATTACTTTTTACCTGACCAATTTATATATATATATATATATATATATATATATATATATATATATATATGTATCTGGAGAAATGCAGTTTAAAAGAGGGAAACCCAAAATAATTCTCAGTAATCATTTGTCCTTTAGTTGAAAAGAGATTGTATTACAAATTCAACTCAGATTTAAATAACAAATCATTAAGCCATTGTTCTTTGTTTAAATATATATTTTAGAGTATACTTTTTCAGAGACCACAGTTAACACCTATAACATGGTATTTTTAATGATATAACTGCAGGAAATTCCTTAGAATCATAATGAGATGTGAGGAACTTATTATCTCCACTTGCCTGGGATCTTGTGAGAGGAAATTTCAGATTCCCAGAGCCACAGTCAATCCCACACTTTTCAAGAGTTAAATTTACCTATGTAATACTGTTATATAGGTACATTTTCATAAAGTTTATGAAAGTGAACTAATCACTCTTTATAGATTCACTTAAAATCTTCTATTTTCTTCTCTGTTATAAGCATACATTTCTCTACTTGGTTTGCATAACCCCCCGAACCTATCAAGACCCCCTGGAAAGTGTCCATTGTACTAGCCAAACACTTCACTAATATACTCTAAAGGCTTTCTGGACATTTTCATTTATTATCTCCTTTCCTATTCCCCCATTTGTGACAGCTCAAAATTACTTAAGGTTGGTGGGAGCTAATAAACGAAAATGTCCAGAAAGCCTTTAGAGTATATTAGCAAAATGCTTCGGTAGTACAATGGACACTTTCCAGGGAGTCTTGATAAGTTTGGAGGGTAAGCAAACCAAGTAGAGAAATGTATGTTTGTAACAGAGAAAAAAATAGAAGATTTTAAGTGAATGTATAGAGTGATTAGTTCACTTTCATAAACTTTATGAAAATTTACCTATATAGCCGTATTACATAGGTAAATTTAACTGTTTAAAGTGTGGGATTGATTGTGGCTCTGGGAATCTGAAATTTCCTCTCACAAGATCTCAGGCAAGTTGAGATAAGTTCCTAACATCTCATTATTATTCTAAGGAATTTCCTGCAATTATATCCCTGCTAGGGATCCTGCCATACTGACTACAGCTTAGTGGACCAGAAAATATCACATAGCCTAAGTGAGGATAATCACAAGTGTGTGTAACAAGAGGAATGCTATTAATTTACGGATCCATTTAGATTCTTTCTCAAGAGCTTGAGCTAGATAAACACGAAACTGACCAGCTGATTCCAAGTGGAAAAATGAGGTGAGAAAAAAAGAGAAAGATTGTGGACATATCCAACTTGTGCTAAAAGCAGATTACTAGAACAGGGACCAGAGAATTTACATTGCTACATGGTCAGAAATAACTCAGGAGTTAGAGGTGAGAGTCAGTTTTTCTAAATCATATTCTAGTTTCCATAATCATTGTTTGTCATGGGTTTTCATGATGTCTAACCTTCCATTTACAGAGTAGGCAATCTATCACCAATTTCACAGATACTCTGATCATCTCCATACCTTGAAATTTAATAAATCCAAATACCATGCATGGCTACCTTCTACTACCCATTGTGATTGTGGAATGACAGCAATGAAGTTTTTCGGAAAATTGTAAAATCCTCGAGGGAAAATATTGCGCTATCTTCTTGATCTTCTTGTTCAGTGCTTGATACATAGTTAGTGCCCCAGGCATATTTGCAAAATAAATGTAAGAAACAACTGTGTTCTGGATACGGAAGTAGAAATAGAATTTATGAAGCCAAAGAATAGTATTCATAATAATAAATCAAATATCATGTCAGGGCAATTTTGAATAAGAGACATGCATTGAACATTTTCTTCCAACCAACATATGTAGATCTCTGGTTGTGTTACATAATAAAATAAAATTCAGTATTAAATTGAAAGCATTGTTTAGAACTTCCTTAAGACCTACGTATTGAGTATCTTGGAATTAAAGAACAGAATTGTAAAGTTCATGTTTCCTCTCCCTCTATTGATATGTTTTCCTCAATTGCATTTTTTTTTCCCCCTTGGTCTATGAGTGAATAAAAAACACATGTTTAAAGGATCTTTGGCTGGGTGCAGTGGCTTAGGCCTGTAATCCCAGCACTTTGGGAGGCTGAGGTGGGTGGATCACCTGAGGTCAGGCGTCGAGACAAGTTTGACGAACATGGCAAAACCCTATCTCAACTAAAAATACAAAAATTAGCTGGCTATGGTGGTGGGCACCTGTAATCTCAGCTACTTGGGAGGCTGAGGCAGGAGAATCTCTTGAACCTGGGGGGCAGAGGTTTTAGTGAGCCGAGATCATGCCATTGCCCTCCAGCCTGGGTGACAAGAGTGAAACTCTGTCTCAAAATAATAAATAAATAAATCAAATCAAATAAAGGATCTTTGTCCTTCCTTGTGGTCTGGTGTTTGCTTGTGGTTGAAGAATCTGGTATTTTCTTTCTAGCCCCCAGAATTCTGAGAATCAAATTTCTGTTCTTGAAGCCACCCAATCTGTTGTATTTTTGTTATAGCAGTCTGAACTTACTCAATCCATTCACCCCACAAGTAAAATTTATTTTAATAAATAAAACATTTTACTCATTTTGCTTTTGAAATTGTGAAATATGAAGACTATTAGGAAAGTTTGGAAAAATAACCTTATTTAAGATAAATGAATCAATATTTGTTTGGATATTTTTAATATAACACAAGTACAAAGAATATATTCATCAAATTGGGTATTACACACTGTAACTTTATTTCTTGTTATAAGTCTAGTTGTGTACCACATATCTGAAAGCTATTTATTTTTCATGACTAATTTTGGTAATATTAGACAACCTTCTTCCTACCACTGCCAGCAGTAATATTTTGAACTACCAATAATGTTGATAGGGTTTGTTCCTGTGAGTAGGCTGAGAATTTATCTTCAGCCAAAAGATGATATTCCTAGAATCTTAATTATTATTATTATTCTTTTTCTTTGTCTTTGGGACCTCAGGCATAAAAATCTGTATTGGAATTAATTCTTCCCTTTGTTTTTGGTTTATAATTGTTATATGCATGCAAATTGCTTGCTGTTAGCATCCATTATTTTATTTTCTTTAATTTGTGAAACTAAATTAAATGATCTTTTTTATTGAATGCATAGATCATAAACTCAGATAGTGCAAATAACCGCCAACGTTTATAAAAAGGAAACGGTACAGCTTCAAGCCACTACTACAAATTTACATTTCTTTGTCTCTTTAATCTTCTAAAATAATTGCTATCATACATAGGTATATGATTAAACATGATGGAGGTATCATTTATTATTTATTTCTTAAATATGTTTGCAATGTATTAAAAAGTGTGACTAGTCTTTAATCCAAGTTGTGCCATATATTGCACAGCCTCTAGGTATGATGATTCAGGTTTCAGGGTCAGCTGCTATGGATCTAATAGCCTTATTCTGAACAATAGATAATAGTGTTGAAAAGGAGAGCAATTCTAGACAGCCTTGACATACACCGAGACCTGTACAAACACGTTTACCTTGATTTAAGTGAGATACGTCATTGAAATCTGGTTCAGGGTGAAAGTTTGAGAATATTTTCCTGTCCTCTACTCATCATATACCATCTATCAGGATCCTGTTGATATAATTGCTAATTATAATTAAATAGGCTAAAGCTTCCCAGGGTCAGGGGGAAGACTAGGGAAAGGATGTATGATCAGACTAAATGTCTGGAGGATTTCCTATGGGAGTTAAAGTAAACAAAATTAAATAGGCTGAGATCTCCATAGCAAACAAACATCAGCTCTAAAATGAATTGGCCCTTTTCCAGGCAGCTCTTGAAAAGATCAGTTTACAGCCAATAAATACAAAGTGTAAGAATAAGTCATCAGAATAGCATCATTGCCATTAATTTAAGACAGCATTGAAAACAGGTGGACCAGTTAATACCCTACCTTCTTATCATATTTAATTCCATTACTAATACCAGCTTCCCCTCCTTATTATAATGGCACTCAAACTTCTCTCTAAAATAAGTACATAGTCCACCTGGGCATTTGCCCTTTCAGTGGGATCTGAAAGGCAGTTCAAGCACATTTAGAGGTAATCTTGTATCCTCTCATGGAAAGGGAGTGGAGAAAAGGGAAGAAAAGGCAACTTTATTCAAGATGGAAAGATACTAAGCAACTTGAATCCCAAATTGACAAGCTTTTTACCCTGGATATTACATAGGCTTTCAAACTGTCCAACAGTTTTCTGTCTACATGCCCCAAAGTAAACATGAACATCAATCCTCCATTCAACAGTTGTTGAAGATCTGCTGAACTTTGGAAAACAAGGAAAGTCAGCTCTATCATTAAAAGCTAGTATGTAAATAGATGATCAGGATCACTAATATGAAACAGGACAAGATGAACTAACAGAAATCTCGACAAAGAAAATTTGAACAATTCAATAAAAAAGAGTAAACTTAAAATAAAACTTTAATATTCTTATTACTTGGGAGGCTATTTTAATCTAAAGTAAGAAAGTGCTACAAACCAGAAAAACAATAAAGGAATTCCAAGTTAAGACTAAATATCTCTCTTTCCTTCTGTCTGTCTCTCTCTCTCTCTCTCTCTCTCTCTCTCTCTCTCTCTCTCTCACACACACACACACACAGACTAGCTAAACACTATATATACTATTTTTTTTATACATGCTTACCTATATGAAAGTTTAATTAATAAATTAGGCATACTAAGAAATTAATGAGAATTAATAGTAAAATAAGACAATTATAACAAAATGCCAGCATCACTACTCTTATGCTTTGAGTTCATTATTAAGTAAATTAAGGGTTACTTGAATGCAAGCATTGCAATACGTTGACAGCAGAGCTCATAACCAAGGTGGCAACTAAGTGACTTATGAACAGGTAGCTAGTATACAACTGACCCTTGAGCAACTCAAAAGCTAGGAGTATCAGCCTGCTGCACAGTCATAAATTTACATACAAGTTTTGACTTTCCAAAAACATACTTATTCTTAGCCTAGTATTGCTCATAAGCCTTACAGATAATGTGAACTATTAACACATACATTTAATGTTATGTGTATTATATACTGTCTTCTTTCAATAATATAAGCTAGAGAATCAAAAGCATTATTAGGAAAATCATAAGGAAGAGAAAATATATTGACTATTCATTAAGTGGAAGTGGATTACAATAAAGTTCTTCATCCTGAGTGAGATGACCAGGTTGATGCAAGGTTTCTTCATGCTACTCACCAAGACATGCAATTTAAAATGTATGGATTGGTAAATTCTGGAATTTTCAATTTAATATTTTTGGACCATGGTTGACTTCAGGTAATCGAAACCATGGAAAACAAAACCACAGATAAGAAGGGACTTCATATACAGCATCGATTCAGGAGCTCAATCTCTAAATAATAGGAATTTCGGAGTAGAAGCAAAAACCACGAAAAGAAAAATAATAAATATTTTTAATGTATAGGGCTGAAATTCTTGACACATTGTGATTTTAAGAAATCCTAAAACCTTTCAGAGAAACAGTTAATATCAACAGCACCAGAATCATAATTGAAGCAATTTGTATGAGCAACACTGAATGTTCGAGGCCAAAAGTAGTGCTTTCAAAGTTTTATGTGGAAATTTCTTATGAACATGTTATTATTATCTTATCAATCAAGAGTGAAGGTAAATAAATACACTTTTAGTCATTCACATTATTAGAACATTTACCAATGCCCCCACTCTACCTCATGAAAATTGTACAAGGCTTTTTGACAAAACATAGAAAAAACAAAATCCAAGAAGTAGAAAACATGGTGTCATAGGAGCAATAGAAGCCTGGACTGACCCCACAGGAACAGAAAAAGCTAAGAGATAACTAAAGCTAAGCAAGTTAACTTTGATATGAGCCATAACAATATATATGTATATATAATATGAATATATTATATATATATGAGTATATATACAATATTCATCATCTTAAAGAATCTAGTATATTTATCTAAATATATATATTTATATTGTATAAATACATATTTAGATAAATATATATGTATATTTATATATTAGATAATTACATATATATTTAGATATAGATAAATATATACGAGCTATACATATTTATATAACTAAGTATATATTTAGATAGATTCTTTAAGATGATAAATATGTATGTATGTTATGTATATATATTAAGATAGATTCTTCAAGGTGATGACGCAAGGGCTTGAGTTTATGATTGCAAATTATAAAAGTAATCCCAAAAAGTATTTAAAAATTAATTGTTAGTAGTTGTTATTTCTGTAGCATCATACAGAGATAAAGGAGATACATTTAACTTTTTCTTTAATATTCTACAGGATTTTTTAAATCTATGAATATCATGAATGATAATATCAGTAATATGAGTAATAAAGATTCAAAAGAATTAAATAATTTATGTTTTCTGTTTATTACATTTACTCAATACATACTTACTGAGTGCCTAGATGCTGCTAGGCAGTGAACGTATATATTTCTTTGCACTCAAAATGCTAGCATGGTGGTTGAGAATGCAAACTGTAAACTTAAAATGCTTGCGTTTTTATTTATATTCTAATATCTACTCCTTTTGTAACATTTGCTGTTTTTATTTCTATTCTAATAACTATTCATTGTGTGGCATTAGAGTTTAATAATCTCTTTGTTTCTCAGTTTCTTATTCTGGAAATAACAGTGGCACCTACTTTCTTAGGTTGTTGTGACTGTCACATTTGTTCATATATAAAAAGCATTTAGAAGCATACTTGTCACATGACTGCTGTTACAAAAATGCAAACTATTGTTTCTATCATTACTTTCTAATGGGAACAACGTACAATTCTAAAGATCTCTATATCAAAGTGAGATGAGCCTATTACTTTGATATATGGTTTGTCATAAGAACACATATCAGTGTAATGAAACATATGCCTTTACTTTTAAAGTATTGCTTCTAAGGGAGAAAAAATAGCTGCTCTTTTAAAAACTAAAAACTGAGGTGATGAAGAATGCTGTAGAAATATACTCAGAAACATAGACTCCAGGCACCAAACATATTCTATGCAGTCATTTACATGACCCATCTGAATTCTGGCATCTGCATTCCAGATTTATGATTTAGAGCCTTAGGAAATTTTTAAAAAGCTCTAAACCTTCACTTTTTTTTCCACTAAAGTCAACTTATTTTAGGGTGCTATTTTGTGCACTACAGCTATACAGTTGACCCTCCATATCCATGGGTTCTGTATCTATGGAGTCAACCAATTGTGGATGGAAATATCTGGGAAAAAAAAATGTCTGTACTGAAAATGTACAGATATTTTTCTTGTCATCATTTTTAATATGGCATAACAACTATTCACATGGGATTTACACTGAATTTATAATTCAGTTTACAATTACATAGTTTACAATAGAAATTTACAATTGTAAATTCTATTTCCATTGTAAATTCTATGTTAAGCGGCAAGTAATCTAGGTATTATAAGTAATCTAGAGATGATTTAAAGAATACAGGAGGATGTGCATAGGCTACATTTCTTTTTTATAAAAGAAACTTGAGTGTCCTTGATTTTTGATATCTACGAGGAGTCCTGGAACCAATCTTCCACAGATACAAAAGGATGGCTTTATAGCTTTATTTTTATTTATTTATTCCTGAGTAAATTAAATGTTTTCTTTTTTGGGGAGCCAGGCCATGCCAAAATTAAAAAAATAAATAAATATTTTCTTTTTAATTACATAATTATATTTTATGTTTGACTTTTGTTCTATACCCTCTCCTAAACATTAAGAATTGTAGTGAGTCTTTTATCATTTGTATTTGAGAACTCAATGGATAGGGTCTTTTCTGTGATGATGTTTGTATTAACTTGAGGCCAGAGAACTGAAGTACTTTTTCATGTCAGCACTTTCAAGTTGGCTTGAGCCAGATGACTACGTTGTTGTTTTTGAGACAGGATCAGTTGCTCAACCTCTAGAGTAGGTGAGACTACAGGCATGCACCACCATAGCCAACTAATTTTTTTTTTTTTTTTTTTTTTTTTTTTTTGGTCAGGGTTTCACCATGTTGCCCAGGCTGGTCTCCAACTCCTGAACTCAAGTGACTCCATTGCCTTGGCTTCCCAAATTGTTGGGATTACAGGTATAAGCCACCACACCAGGCCAAGGTTGAATTTTAAAACAGCAAATTCCAAATATATAGCAAAGCAAATATTGAGCTGAATTCTGGGACTCCATGTAGGACAAAATATGCCCATGTTATCCAGGTATTTCCTTATTTTGTTCTTCAATAACCCGATTTCAATCTCCTCCTAACCTGATCTTCACACTGATGTTAGATTAATATTGATTACACATTACTTTCATTGCATCATTTTCATGCGGAAGGACAAATAGTTTTATCTCAAGAGAAAGCTCAGCGTACTCTGCTCCTTAATTTGATTATAACTAATGTATGCAACTTTATCCCATTATTGATTAACAACACCCTACACTATGTAATGCAGAAGTCCAGTTGCCTTCCTGTCTCCAGCATTATGTTCATATTTTATTTCTGAGCCTTTGCTTTTCCTCATATTCTTTGCTGAAATGTTCTCCATTATGCCTGTCATGTAACCAACTAATGTATATCGCTTCAATGCTTAGATCCTCAATATTCCGGGAAAACTTATTTAACTCTTCTTAACTCTATTACATAATATCCTCTACTTGATTTATGTCTAGCAACATCTTATTTCCCAACAGAAGTTTACATTCATTGAAATTAAATACTTTGCTCTCATGTGTTTCTTGACAACCTTTATCAAGCATGGTAAACATATAGCATATACTTGTTAACTGTCAATTAATATTTGAGAATGTAGTAAGTTATATAAGTAAGTTATTAGGCTGCCACACTGTGGAGAAAATATTCTTACTGTTTACTCTTTGGAAAATAAGAAGCCTTTGCACTATATGGTCTTATTGTATATGGGTTAGAAGCCAGAGCAAGAGCAGAAGAGAAAGTTGTGTATATAGGAAATATACTTTAATACAAGTTGTAGTAATAAGTATTATCTCAGCTGCCTTTGGAAATGTACAGTGAAATCTGACTGGAGGTGAGGTCTCGGAAGGCAAAGAAGGTTACTTCTGACACTATCCATGGGAACCAGGACAAAAGAATGAACTCAGAGTGGCTAAAGTTCACAAAAATAGAAAGAGATAACAGAAGATAAATTAGTTAACACATAATGAGTCATATCACTGTCACATGGATGAATATCATTAAGATTTGTATGGTTAGTGAATTTCCTTTTTCTGTCTCTTTACTTGAGAACTCCAATCACAAGCAGAATTTACATATTAAGAGACATGTTTAAAGCCCGTACTAGCAGCGTAGCATAATGTATTCATTCAGTTGCACCTTTATGAGAAGCAAAAGTTATGTAAGTGAGCATGGAATAGAACCAGGGTAGCTAGATGAATCAATCATTTAATAGAATCAAATATTTACACTTGTTGATTCTAGCTGCTAGATTTAACTCCATATTAGGGACTGCCTTTATTTTAAAATTTTCAAATAAGCAGTTGAATGGATAAGATTCTCTATCCTACGGTAGTGTTTAGATATAGACTGCTTTCATTTGCCTTTTTACTAGCTCGACCTTTTTTCATGCTTTTATGACCAAGCAACACCTTTTTTGACAAACAGCATGTTAATATTGACCATAAGATTGAGGTCACCATATGGTGACCTCACCATAATATTGACCTGTAAGAATAATAATGAGCAACTTTTTCTTCTCACTTTAATGAGAATGCCTCCCAAATTTACTATTCATATAATACTTGCTTTTAAAATACATACCGGCAATATTGCTTTTTTAAATATATTCAAACTGTACTTGAACTGAAAATGTAAGTCTCTGGTAACATTGCTTAGTACACTTGCTAAATGTAGATTTTATAGTTTAAACCAAATGGCTCTCCACTAATTTTTATTTGAACAAAGTGCAGAATCACTGTAGAAAATGATAAAAGATAAGATTGCTAATATAAGAAAAAGCTAAATACCATCAAAAACATGGGTACTGTACTAAAATCAGGTGCATTAAATGAGAATACATGTCTAAGGCTTGATATTCCTCATCTTTTTTTTTTTCCTTTTGGCTTTACAGATGTTGGCAGCTAGAGTTACACTCTTCAGGCTAGAAAGGAAAGTGGAAGTGGAAGAGGCCTCTCTCAATTTTGTTTTTATTTGAGACAGAGTCTCACTCTATCACCCAGGCTGTGGTGCAGCAGCACAATCTTAGCTCACTGTGACATCCACCTTCTAGGTTGAAACAATTCTCTTGCCTCAGTCTTCTCAGTAGCTGATATACAGGCAGGGAACCACCACAACTAGCTAATTTTTGGATTTTTAGTAGAAACGGGGTTTCACCATATTGACCAGGCTGGTCTCAAACTGCTGACCTCAGGTGATCCGCCCACCTCAGCCTCCCAAAAATTCTGAGATTACAGGTGTGAGCCACTGTGCATAAGCCTCACTAGAAATTTGAATAGCCTAATGAGAAATACCTAAAAATAATGATATGTGCGTGTCCGCAGTGACAAAACTCAGCCAGGTGACCCCAATGGCAAACCCCATAGTTAAAAAGGTTTAATGGTGGACACAGAATAGAATCTATAAATAATTGTGTTGGCATTTTGACATCCTTTTTCTTTACAGGAATAAAACATTGTTAATATTTAATTATCTAAGATCTTTTCATTTAGAAAAATGTCACCCCAAAGCTTTGATATAACATTTTGCTGATTTATATACTGTATACATTATATGACATGGATAACAGAATTCTGGAATTTAACAGTTACTTCTTAATTAGTTTTATAAAAATTAGTAGTTTAGATATTTCCGGAAACCCGTTCTACCAAGAAACATATATGTAATAGAACATTTAGTAAATGTTAAAGAACGTATTTTTCTAAATGATTTTCTCCCTTAATTCTTAATACTATTTTTGGACAGTAGAGTTTCTTTAATTAACTGTATCATCTAGTATATACATATATATATATATATATATATATATATATATACATACACACACATTTTCCTTTATATTTTTATATTTCATGCTTCAAAAGATTAAGAGTGAAAAATATTTAAAATGTCACTTTAATCTTCATGGAAAATATGTGTTGCTCAAAAAATCCAATTTTCCTATTATAAAATAACACAATTTTATTAAAAATAAAATAAAATAGTTTTAGAAATTCAATGATTTATCAGTTATGATAACATCTTAAAGAATCTCTCCCCATAAAATTGCAATTTTTTCTGTATTAAATGTAATTAAATGTAATATCCTATAGGGTCGTAATTTTTATCATGCTACGTGAGTGTGATTAGTTTTCACAATCGTATTTTTCCTTTATGAGGTTTTGACCTATGTATGTTAGGCTTATTAAGTTTACTTAAAGTAAATTATTCTTGGATGTCCGGTTTGTAATTTGGAATGTACACAAAGTGAGTATTAATATAGTTAGATTTATACAGAAGAAACAAAAAGTCATTTTTTTTTTTATAATCATGTCTAGTTTTTTCAGTAAATGTCCACATGTTCACCAAAAAGTTTAGGAAAATGATTTAATGTGAGAACGTATACTTCTAAGGATTGAGATCTGGATAACCTCTGACAGTTCCTTACAGCTGCAGTTTCCCCACACATCCACTCCTCAGAAGGAGAGGGATTTATTCTCTTCTTAAACTGTTATGGAAAAGTCACATCTGAACCATGAATATTTTTCTACTTAGTATTTCATATGTTCCTTTTTAAAATGCCTGATCGAATGAAAGTTGAATAAGACTAGATTATTCTCTCTCTAAAGATCATTAGGGAATGATACATGTTCCTCATTCAAATTTTAACTCTCCTCAATTCTGAGGTCCCTGAGAGCAATTAATCTTGTATTTCACACTCATAAAAATATTGTTATGTCCCATATAAATTTCACAGTCTACTTGACTCCTTCTCTTCCCCCATGAGAAAAGAATGTCACATTCAAATCTTTAATAATTGTTAATATATAAATATCTCTAATTTTCTGCTAATGTAGAAACAACATGCCTCACTCTGGAGCAAACATATATGCTAACAGACATTGAGAAGGGGTAATGCACAGAATGGGGAATGCACAGCTTTTTAAAATCTCTTCTACGTGAATTCATTTTTTACTCCAAAAAATCTACTCCTCATTGTATTGAAAACTATATCAGTGCAAATTTGTCATCACTTGTTAAAAGGAAGTGTTTGATACATGTAAAATTTTTAGTAGAAAAAATACAAAATTGAAAAAGCTTTTGTTAAAAATGTTAGCTAAGTGTGTTTCTGTATCATATATTGCTGTATCTAATATTAGTATTTTATATTATATTTTCCCATTGTGTCCAATATTGAACAATAAACTGTAATTATTCTCATTTTATAAATGAGGATACTAAAGTCCATAGATCCTCAATGAATTGCAAAAATGTCACCCAATTATAACATATTCAGTATAGTACTGGAAAGATCAATTTTCCATTCCAGAATTCAGTAACAACTTCCATTACTTGCAAAATATATTTGCTGCTCTCTCTCATTGTGACAATCCTCAACTTGTTCATCAGAGAACTTATTGTCTATATTTAAAGAGAGAGAGATAGAAAAGCAAACACAAGTATGCAGATGTTATAACTAGCAATTTATATCAACTCAGCACTCTTTAATTTTAGAAAAAGGACTACAAATGGAATGACTGTTTTTAATGGTAATAATTACATTTTAATATAGATAAAAACAGAAAAACATATTTTTAAAATAGAAAAATACAATTTTTTCACCTGTTTTTAGTTTTTGCAGTTCATTCTGTTTCGCACATCCACTTTCTAAAATAAATGCATTGTACTGTTTGAAGATTAGAAACCCTGTCCCTGCCCTCTAAAAGCTCAAAATTCTTGATGGGAGGGAAGGGAAATAGCCCAACTGTGTGCACAAATATGCTCTTTCTACCATCTAATTATCTTGAACATTCATGCATTTTCTTTACCCATCTCTCATTAATAATGCTTTCCTCTAAAACAAACACAGTATATTAATATTGTTTACTTTTTATTGTTTATTAATACAGAAAAACTATTATATTTATTGTTCTAGGTTATTCTAAATGAAATCATTTTAATGAATGGGTTCAAACATTTCTAGTCCTTCACTTATAAACCTTAGTGGTTACTAGATAAGCAGGTTGAAGGTGGGATCTTGCGCTTGGAAAATCTACAGATAAAATTAAGTTATCTTTCTCCACAGCACCTCAGCACCAAGTGAAACTCAAAATATCTTTCATTGTTGGCATATTTTGAATGCTAGCCATTAATTTAAGTAAAACAATGTCATTTCAATTGGCGCAATGTAAAGTTGGACTATACTTCCAGGCAAGCAAATTCGTTATATTATCAAAGGCCAACAAATAAGTATGCTTAGAAAGTTTAATTGAAGTCATCCAACATATGAAAATGAAAACACAATTAAGATACAGAAGTGCAGAAAAACTCGTAATGAAAAATTGTGGTGGTGAATGTTATAAAACAGAGGGATTTTCCAGGGCCTAATGCTAAATACTGTTAGTTAACATAGTCAAAATTGTTAACAAACTAATTTTTGTGGTAACATATTTTCTAACACTATCTTTCTAACTATCTGTCTATCATCTATCTGTCTGTCTATCTATCTATCCATCTATCTATCTATCTATCTATCTATCTATCTATCTATTTATCTACTCATCATCTCTCTCAAACTGAAAACAATGAAGGAAATATATCTATGCATTTTATCCAGAGGAACTCCATGTCATAAATTTATTTTTCCTGCTCATGATCTTATAGTTCTAAAAAGTATCAACATTTTGCATAACTAGACAATAGTCAATGGCAGAAATTAGTGTTCTGCAGGCAAAATCACTGGCCAAGCACCTGTAGTAGACCAGTGTTGGGTTTTGGCTCCTTACAAGGGGTTATCCCTACCATGGGCGCACATAAAATGACTTGGTAAAGATATTCTAGGGATAGGGCTTGTGTATTCTGATTCCGGGCAGAATTCAAGGAAGCAGGGTTTGATGTTGCATTGGACGGCATTAAGTGGCAAGGGCAGTTCTATGATTTTTCTTCACTCTTGTCTAGAAAGCAGTGTTAATTGAGCAAAGGGAAAACGGCAGTTGTTGAAGAAGCAGTCACTCATTTTAGGCAAGACAGAAGATTGTTCAGACATGTCTGTGGTTTGGACAATGAATTGTTTGTCTGTGTCGTCTTCTTTTTTTGGCTTGTTCCATCATGGTCAGAGAATAACCTTGTCTGGTGGTGTTTTGTGAAATTGCTTCTATTCATCAGGGTAAGGTCTTTGTCTTGTTGGGAGGGCAGCTTGCAGCACAAATGGAGCCCTAGCTATTCAGCAGCTGTGGCCATCCGAGTCTTCTTTTCTCTTTCTCACAGATTTTCTCAAATTTTATTCAAATCTCACTCTGTCATTGTCTTGTTCAAAACTTCACACAATAAGTGACATTAAATTTCTGATATAATGTGTACACACTGGTGAGTCACTAATCTTTTTCAGAGATAGTGCTCTTCTGAGAGGATTGTGACAAGCATCTGAAAAGAAAAGTAAGATGGAAATGTAACAATAACTATGTCTTGTTTTAAACCATTAAATCTGTAGCAATTTGTTGTGGCAGCAAAAGATAATTAATGTCGTGGGATTTGTACAGTATTATGGAATTGCTTCACACTTTCCTGTGATATGAGTGGTTATTTGTTTTCCGTCGGAGGAATACGGCTATGGAAAATGTGTTGGTCACTTCTTTTAAAATAGTTTGTGCATTTTTTTGAGAACAAAAGCCATATTATCTATATAACTTAATACAAGGCATTAAACTTGGGAGAAACTCAGTTTATATTAATCAAGTGAATGAAAACAGAGAGGAGTATGATTATTGGATATAACCTATGTCTACTGTCTTTAAGACAATGAAAAGTGAAGAGATGTTTTGGGACTTCATTTTGGGGAACATTTGTTTGATGCATACCTACTCTGATTTATTGACTGGATTAATGCAGTGAACCAGAAAAAGTTCATGTCTAAATTTTGGTGACATTTATGTATGTATCATGAGTTATGATTAGAATGCAAAGTTGAAAATGTGTTTTCCTACTAATTTTAGAGTAATTTACTGAAAGTGCAAACACTAAGTATGTATATGTAGGTATATACAGTGAAAAAGTTTAAATATTTCTAAAATACATAATGAATAAGTTAGTTCATGCTTAAGAAAAATATTCAATTTTATTGACAGAAAATATTTTAGGATGAGAAGAAAATCAAAGTGTACTGAGAATAAAGAGAGACTGTGGTCAATATTTTTTGATTAACCTTTCAAGGAAGATTAAAGTCAAACATAAGAGAATATGCAGTAGACAGATTCCTTGTTGCAAAATTCCAGATGGTCTGACAATTTAAAAAATATATACTGGCTTTGAGACCCTTCTCTCTTTCTTTTGAATTTGTTTCAAATGTGGAGAGAGCTACTTATTGCTCAAGGATTATGGATAGCAACTATTGTTTCATTCTAACAATAGGTATTGGCTAACAAAATACAGATTCAGTTGAAGAAATCACATTTTGAAATTTTATCTTTATATTAGTATTACTGAAATAAGTTTTTGAAAAACAATATTATTCCATAAGATATATGCTAGTTTTACTATTCTTTCTAACTTGAGGAACTAGACTAATCACTACCTAGGTTAATTTACATTGTGAACCTTCAAGTCAGTGTAATTCTTCCATTCTTCAAAATTATGTGAATGCAATTCTGATGTCTCTAAAGGTCATGAAGAAATGGCAATGTAGGTGTTGCCTTGATACTTCTATTTTCTTAGAGATACTTCCTCTAACACGTAGAAATGTTGTATAAGGTGAATAAATGACTTTGCCCATTTCTCAAGGATAAATTGAAGACAATGCTAAAAAATAGGTTGGCATTTGAAGTATATGTCAATTACTGTAAAATTATTATGTAATTTGTAATATTCTTTTCAATAATGATCAAATAAGATAAAGCAGAATAATGATCAGGTAGGAATAAACAATTTCAGTGTGGCCAGATGGTTTTCTTTCTTATAAAACTATACACATACTATTTATTTCAAAAGTACTTGGGTTGACACCAGCCAAGTGTATTGTAGATAAATTATGCTTTCTTGATTATATGGAAAATAAAAATATTTAATGAGAGTGACTTACTTAATATACTCTAGAACATGGGCTTAAGGTTAGTTTTAGGTGGAGATACTATGAAAGGTATTGGACCTCTAGTTAACTGGATCAGTGGACAGTTACTTCCTGGTACTTTCTGACTCGTTTTGTAAGTAGTTTTCACTATAGCATCTAAAAGTATTTACTTACTTTTCTGTTCTGTGTCAAAACCCGGTCTTTCTTCCCCATGCAATCTTAACAAGAGAAGGAACTTTTCCATGAGACAGAGTTGGGCATCACTAACTGTGATGACCTGGTAAGTACCTTGTAAATTTCAATTTGCTAGTTAGAATCCCAAAGTCATCAGCTAGCTAAATGTAGAACGAGAAATATTTGTTAAGTTTTTAGCCAAGTATGTCTTTCCTAGTAAGCACTTAATCAGCGAAAGGGGCCACAGTTACTACTACTACTGTGTCAGAATCATTTTTTTGGTTCACTATTATGATAATTTGAAGTTTTTACATAGGTTCTTCCAAGGTGGTATTATCCTGAATTTCAACTCATAATCAAATTTTTGATAAACCATTGATGTCATTTTTCTGCCATGCTTTGACAGTTTATTGAGTGTCTTCCATGTGCTAGATTGATTTAGATGAATTAATAAAATATCCCTTTAAAATTGAAAAAGATAGGTCTATTTGACAATGTATTATGTGATCAATAGTCTAAGATAAATTTGTAGAATTATAGCATGGCAATCAGCAATTAACAACAGCCTCTCTGATACCCCCAGCCTTCCTTCCTGTAACTCTTTTGCTTCTCTGGTGCCTGCTAACCTTTGACCCTTTATCTCTTTTGGTTCATTATTTGTAGTATCAAACATAAAAGTCTACAAGGGTGTACCACCAAATCCTAGTTATCAAATCCATAATAAAATATTTCCATTTATCCTATTAATTCTGAGGGTATTTATATCTTATACATAATTTTAATTTTAAAAAAGCAGTTTAGGCTGGGTGCAGTGACTTAACGCCTGTAATCCCAGCACTTTGGAAGGCCAAGGCAGGAGGAAGGCTTGAGCCCAGTAGTTTAAGACAAACCTGGGCAACATAGTAAGACCCTATCCTTACAAAACAAAACAAAACAAAACAAAAAAAAAACATTAAAAATTAGCTGAGTGTGATGATGTGGTGGAACACACCTGTAGTCTCAGCTTCTCTAGAGACCAGGGCAGAAGATTATTTGAGCCTAAGAGTTTGGAGGCTGCAGTGAGCCATGATTGCACCACTGCACTCTAGCCTGGCAACAGAGGGAGATGCTGTGACAAAAAGCAAAACCAAAACCAAGCTTTGTCGTTAACAGACTTACTGAGATCCACATGCCATGTGATAAATTCAAAGTATGCGAATCAATGAATATTAGCATATTCACAGAGTCATGCTTCCTTAACCATAATAAACTAAAACAATTTTATTATCCTGAAAAGGAACCAAGCACTACTTAGACATTATCCCTCAATTTTCCTATTTCTCCCAGCTCTAGGCAACCACCAATCTTTGTGTCTCTATAGATTTGCCTATATTAGACATAAAATAGTTCAATATAGGGTCCCCTGTGCCTGGCTTCTTTCACTTAGCATAATTTTTCAAAGTCCCTCTATGTTTTAGTATGTATAAATAGTTCAATTCTTGTTATTGTTGTATAATATCACATTGTTTGGATATACTACGTTTTGTATATTTATTCATCAGTTGCCAGATTTAAGGATGTTTTCATCTTTAGCCTCTTACGAATAATGCTTCCATAAACATTTGTGTACATGTACTTTTTTGGATTATGCATTTTCCTACTCTTAGGTGTATACTCAGGGATAGAATTAATGATAATTATGTTTACCTGTTGAAGAAACTTCCAGATGATCTTTCAAAGCAGCTTCATTTATGTTACAGTCAGGAGCAAATGAAGGTTACAGTTTTTCTACATTCTTACCAAAGTTGATTATCTCTCTTTTTTATTATAGCCATCCTAACAAGTGTGAAGTACTATTTTTATTTGTTTGTTTGTTTTCATTTTGTTTCTCTTATGGCCGATGATACTGCACATATTTTCTTGGGCTTCACAGTATATTTTTTTGAAATGTCTATTCATGTATTTTGTCCACTTTTTAATTGAGTTATTTGAGTTTTTGAGTGGTAATCATTTTTCATATATCATAAATGCAAGATAACAGATACATGTTTTGCAAAAATGTTCTACAGTTGTCTTTGTTGTCTTTTCACTTCTTGATGGTGCCTTTTCTAGCATAAAAATTAATTTTGATAATGTTATTCTTTTTTTCCTTGGTCACACCTTTGTACGTTTGTGTAGTTGCTTAGTTTTTAATATAAAAGTAAAAGGTGGTAAGTGTGGAATATTAAGAAATAATACGTAATTTTAAAGAGAAAGAAAAACAGTTTTGTTAACTTTACCATTTAAAAGCTACCACTGTCAATATTTTAATATTCTCTTCCCTTTGTTTTTCCATTCATTTATATACATTTCATATTTTGAATGTATTTACTATGCCTATTTTAAAAATTAATATTAAATAAGCTATTATCTAGTCCTAAATTTTCTTTTAAACAATGTCTTTATAATGTGCTGCTGAATCCATTGATCATAAGTTAGCCTAATCATTGCTCTGATGTTATATTGGACCTTTCAGTGATTTCCATCTCAAAATTATTTTTATACTTAAAATTATTTCAGCAATCAAAATTCCCCAAAGTGGAATAATATAATAGAGCTATGAACATGGTTAATGCTCTTCATGCAAATTGTCAAGCTGCTTTCCTCCAAAGATACACCAATTTCCCCTACAATGGTGGGAATTGTCAGTGCCTTCTCTTTATATTTACCTTTTCTAAGCCTTAGCAGATGAAAGGGTTTTGCACTTAACATATGAGAGTAAATTTTTCAACTTTTATTTTATTTCATATATTATTACTAAAATAAATCTATTATTTCATCAAAGTAAATATGCTTTCAGAATTTGAACTTGGGCTGCTTTAAAGCCTATGTATCTCTCTTCTATACTTAATACGAGACTCTATCTGTCAACTTCTTGAAGAGAGTTTTTTCTTTGCTAGATTTTGTTTTTTCTAACAGTGTATGATAGAAAAAAGGGAGTATTTTCTGATGAAAAGAAAAAACTATTTTTTTTATCTTCTATACTAGTTCTAATGCCCTCATTATCACTTTGTAAAAAACAGTAATGACTTAGTAAATTAAATGGGGAAAAATGCAGTGGAATAGATTATGATGGCGCACTACAAAAGAAGTGGAATGAATGATCTGGAGCTCTGAAATGTGAGTTCTGCATTAGGAGATAAAATGACAAGAATGAAAGGCAGGGTGCCCTAGATAATATACTGTCAAAAATCACTCCCAGATTGCTTCATTTAATACCTTTATAATGTACTGACAAGAATGATATATTACTTATTATTTCAATAACCGGAAAAGTAATGAACAGATCTTTTGACCCTGGACCCAGAAACAATCATGATTATCTGTGCTATTTACCTTAAAAGAATCAGACATGGTTCATTGTCTATTACCTTAAGTATAATATTTGATAGTCTATACATACAAATAATTGATGATCATTCAACCTTAGAATGCTTCAAATTGGCTCAGTTATCCCTAAATGAATACTCAAGTATATTGCTACTTTTCTATTATCCACCTGTGTTAAACCTACCTATAAATGAATTGCCAAAAGATGAACACATTAATTTCATCTGTTATGAACAATGCAGGGAAAAAAATCAGTTATTTTGGACATATAAATATATTGTATCGAATAGAATATTAGAAAATAAGATGTGCAAATATCTTACAGTATAGATGTTTTTGTCAAGTAAAGCTAGAATCATATTTTATACTTAACTGTTATTTGTTCTCTTATTTTGGGCAAACAATTTGCCATATTTTTAAAACATAATAGAATTTTTTTTCTGGTTCCCAAGACACTAACAGAAATGTTTTTAAAAATTTGAAAAAAAATTGAAATATATAAATATATACATACATATGAACTTTCAATAGCTATATTATATAACTTTATTAAGTCTTGAAATGATAATACTTTTATTGTACATTTTTAGCTCATAGTTATCTTCGGTCCCATAGAGTTTGTTTCTCTGTTATTGTTTATATTTCATCCAGTTTCTCACTATTGCCCAAACCATGAAGTTTAAGATGTCCACATTCTGAGGTTACTGCAGAATTTTACACTATGTTTAGTCCACTTTAGTACATTACACCTTTACTTTTTTCAGTTCTAATAGAGGCAAGAATTGTGGTAAATTTCCCATTGTGGATACATTTTAATTGTTATCGGTGGAGAGGGGTGATAGTGAGGGTAATAAAGTCATCCATACATCTAAGCTCAGACAATAATGTCATATAACATTCTCTAAATGACTAAAATGAAGCAAAAATATTATCCATTAGGAAATTTAAGCTTAAGCATCAAACCATCAAAATTCTCTCATATTCTTTTCTATTTTGTTTAGTAACACGTACATGGGAATTTGATAATTTCCCAAATCTTAGTTACCAGTCTGGGGCATAATGGAATCAACAGAACAAATGGAAAATGTTGTCTTGAGATAAAAGCCTGTGCTGTTACCTCTAGTTGGATACAAGCCGGGCATGGTGGTTCACACTTTTTTTAATCTCAGCATTTTGGGAAGCTGAGGCAGGTGGATCACCTGAGGTCAGGAGTTTAAGAACAGCCTGGCCAATATGGTGAAACCCCATCTCTACAAAAGTATAAAATGTAGCCCGGCATGATGGTAAGTGCCTAGATGCAATACATGGCCAACATGGAGGTTTTTGACCAATTCTATGGTCAGTGTGCAATGTTTAAAGCCGTATAAGGCAATAGTGTGACAGGCTAGCCAGAAGGATAGTGTCTACCTCAAATATATTCCCCCTGTGCTCCTGCAGAATGCTAGTTGTAATCAGAGATTAACAGAGTGTTACAGAACACTGACTTGGGGGGATCTGGCAAGATGACCAAAAAGGAACAGTTCTGGTTTGCAGCTCCCAATAAGACAAATGCAAAAGGTGGGTGATTTCTGCATTTCCAACTGAGGTACCCAATTCACTTCATTGGTGGTTAGACAGTGGGTGCTGCACATGGACGGTGAGCAGAAGCAGGGGGAGGTGGTGCCTCACCTGGGACCTTCCTCCTTCAGCCAAGGGAAGGTGTGTAGGACTGTGCTGTCTCACCTGGATGCTACACTTTTCCCATGGTGCTTGCAATCCAGATATCAAGAGATTTCCTTGTGTGCCTACACCACCAGTGTCCTGGGTTTCAAGCACAAAACTGGGCCACTGTTTGGGCTGACATTGAGCTAGCTGCAGAAGTTTTTTGTTTGTTCGTTTGTTTGTTTGTTTGTTTGTTTTTCATATGCCAGTGGTGCCTGGAACCCCTGCTAGACAGAACCATTCACTCCTCTGGAAAGAGGGCTGAGTCCAGGGAGCCAAGTTGTCACACTCACTGGTTCTGACTCCCACAGAGCCCAACAAGCTAAGAACCACCGTCTTGAAATACTCACCTGCCAGCACAGCGTCTGAAGTCAACCTTGAATGATCAAGCTTAGTGGCAGGATGGGCGTCTGCTATTAGTGAAGCTTGAGTAGGCAGTTTTCCCATGACAGTGCTAAGGAGCCAGGAGGTTTGGACTGGGTGGAATTCACCACAATATGGCAAAGTGACTGTGACCAGACTGCCTCTCTAGATGCCACTACACTGGGCAGAGCATCTCTGAAAGAAAAGCACCAGCCCCATTCAGGGGCTTATAGATAAAACTCCCATCTTCCTTGGGAAAGAACACCTGGGGGAAGGAGCACCTATGGGTGCAGCTTTGGCAAACTTAAAAGTTCCTAGCTGCCAGCTCTGAAGACAGCAGCTGATCCTGACAAGGAGGATTCTCCCAGCACAGTGCTCAAGCTCTGCTAAAGAACAGACTGCCTTCTCAAGTGGGTGATGACTGGGAGAGACCTTCCAACAGGGGTCAACAGGCATCTCATGCAGAAGAGCTCCAGCTGACATCAGGCCAGTGTCCCTCTGGGACAAAGCTTCCAGAGGAAGGAACAGGCAGCAATCTTTGCTGTTCTGCAGCCTCCACTGGTGATACCCAGGCAAACAGGGTCTGTAGTGGATCTCCAGCAAACTGCAACAATCTGAAGAAGAGGGACCTGACTGTTAGAAGGAAAACCAACAAACAGAAAGCAACAATAGTAGTATCACCAAAAAGGATGCCCACACAAAAACTCTATCCAAAGGTAATCAGCCTCAAAAATCAAAGGTAGATAAATCCAAGAAGATGAGGAAAAACCAGTACAAAAATGCTGAAAATTCCAAAAAACAATGCCTCTTCTCCTTTAAATGATTGCCATTCCTCTCTACTGAAGGCACAAAACTGGATGAAGAATGTGATTGAAGAATTGACAAAAGTAGGCTCCAGAAGGTAGGTAATAATGCTCCTCTGAGCTAAAGCAGCATGTTCTAACCCAATTCAAGGAAGCTAAGAACCTTGATAAAAGGTTACAGGAAGGGCTAACTAGAATAACCAGTTTAGAGAGGAACATAAATAACTCAATGGAGCTGAAAAACACAGCACAGGAACTTCATGAAGCATGCACAAGTATAAATAGCCAAATCGATCCAGCAGAAGAAAGGATATCAGAGACTGAAGATCAGCTTACTGAATTAATGTGTAAAGACAAGATTAGAGAAAAACGAATGCAAAGAACAAACATAGACTCCAAGAAATGTAGAACTATGTGAAAAGACCAAACCTACAATTAATTGAAAGTGATGGGGAAAATAGAGCCAAGTTTGAAAATACGCTTCAGAATATTATTCAGGAGAACTTCCCCAACCTAGCAGGACAGGCCAACATTCAAATTCAGAAAATATAGAGAACACTACTAAGATACTCATTGAGAAAAGCAACCCCAAGACACATAATCGTCAGATACTCCAAGGTTTAAAAGCAGGAAAAAATGTTAAGGGCAGCCAGAGAGAAAGGTCAGGTTACCTACAAAGGGAAGCCCATCAGACTAACAGCATATCTGTCTGCAGAGACCCTATAAGTCAGAAGAGAGTGGAGACCCAACCCAGAATTTCATACCCAGCCAAACTAAATTTCATAAGCAAAGGAGAAATAAAATCCATTCCAGACAAGCAAACACTGAGGGATTTTGTCACCACCAGGCCTGCCTTACAAGAGTTCCTGAAGGAAGTACTAAATATGAAAAGGAAAAATCAGTACCAGCCACTGCAAAAACACACCAAAATATAAAGACCAATGATACTATGAAGAAATTGCTTTAACTAACATGCAAACAACCAGCTAACATCATGACGACCGTATTAAATTCATACACAACAATATTAACCTTAAATGTAAATGGGCTAAATGCCCCAGTTGAGAGACACAGACTGGCAAATTGGATAAAGAGCCAAGACCCATCTGTGTGCTGTATTCAGGAGACCCAACTCATGTGCAAAGACACACATATCCTAAAAATAAAAGAATAATGGAGAAATATTTACCAAGAAAATGGAAAGAAAAAAAAAAAAAGCAGGGTTGCAATCGTACTCGCTGATAAAACAGACTTTAAACCAACAAAGATCAAGAAAGACAAAGAAGGGCATTACATGTGGTAAAGGGATCAATACAAGAAGAAGAACTAACAATTCTAAATATATATGCACCCAATACAGGAGCATCCATATTCATAAAGCAAGTTCTTAGAGACCTACAAAGAGAGTTAGACTCCCACACATAACAGGAGACTTTTAACACCCCACTGTCATTATTAGATCAATGAGACAGAAAATTAACAAGGATATTCAGGACTTGAACTCAGCTCTGGACCAAGCAGACCTAATAGACGTCTACAGAACTCTCCACCACAAATCAACAGAATATACATTCTTCCCAGCACTACATAGCACTTATTCTAAAATTGACCACATAATTGGAAGTAAAACACTCCTCAGCAAATGCAAGAGAACAGTGCAGCAAACTACCATGGCACATGTATTCCTGTGTAACAAACCTGCACATTCTGAACATGTATCCCAGAACTTAGCATAAAATAAAATAAAATTAAAAAAAAAAAAAAGAGCATAAACTTGGAGGTCAGATTTCCTAAGCTTGAATTCTTGCTTTACTACTCACCAACTCTGTGACCTTGGGCAGGTTATTTAATTCTCCAGTGTTCCATTTTCTTTATTTTCTAAAATTAGTATTTTATAGGCACATTATGAGGATTAAGTTAGACGGACATGTAAAATACATACAGAAGTTAATGCCACATAATAAACTATCACACATGTTAGCCATTATTCATATATGACTGATTCATAGGTTGGCTCTTTTCATTACTATGGGAGTATCAGGTACAATATAAAGTTAAAGATAAGGTTATTAGTAAAACAGAAAATTTTCTAAACAAGAGGCAAGAATCACGAAAAAACATACTAGGTTAATTTAGAGCCTATTAAACTGAGAAGATTCTGACAAGTACATGGTATGCGAAGATTTCTAGAGCAAGTTTTTCTTTCTTCTTCTTCTTCTTCTTTTTTTTTTTTTTTTCTTAAGAGGGAGTTTCACTCTTGTTACCCAGTCTGGAGTGCAATGGCGTGATCTCGGCTCACCGCAACCTCCGCCTCCTGGGTTCAGGCAATTCTCCTGCCTCAGCCTCCTGAGTAGCTGGGATTACAGGCACGCGCCACCATGCCCAGCTGATTTTTTGTATTTTTAGTAGAGACGGGGTTTCACCATGTTGACCAGGATGGTCTCCTTCTCTTGACCTCGTGATCCATCTGCCTCGGCCTCCCAAAGTGCTGGGATTACAGGCTTGAGTCACTGCTCCCAGCCACTAGAGCAAGTTTTTCTAAGTAATAATGGTTTTAAATAAACTATCCACTTATTGATGGTATCTATGCAACTTTTGTAAGAACAATGAAGTTAGATTTTTATGACTTCATTTTGAGGTCAGGTAGAGAATGGGAAGGTAGAAAATGTGATATGTGCTATTTGTGATATTTCACAAAAGAACAATTGTGGTTGATAGATGATGCTATGCCAAGGAACAAAAATTTAAGACAATTAAGGTAAGCACATAAGTGTTATCTTTTAAAGTCGAGGTTAAGACTGCTTTAGAAAAGAATAGCTTTAGGTACAGTAGGAATTTGGGAACCAATGAAAAGTCATCATTTATGTCATTAGGAAATAAATAGCATGATGAATAAATCAAATAATAAAATACTAGAATACGGAAGAAAAAAATATCTTTAAGTATCTTCTGGTTTTATTCTTTTAAACTTAATTATATATAAAAAGTCTACACTCTGGGGAAAAAAAAAAAAAAAAACCTAAGTATTCATTTGAACTGAAGATTTAAAGTTGCTATTTTATGTAGTTAAATCAAAACAAATCAATAAACAATTATTTTTATACAACCCCAACCCTCTTTGAATACCACTATTAATCTTGAATTAATTTTCTCTTACAATTGTTGCAACAAGTAACAACATTATTGGTTTTTATATCCCAAATCCTATTTTTTTAAAATATAAAGGGCAATGAGAAATATATTCTCTACAAATCAATATTAAAGAAACAGATTAAAGCTATATTTCATTTATACAACCAAATAACAAGATTGACTATTCCCTATGAGAGTGCAAACAAATATTTTATAAAGAGTAACATAAAAATAGTAAATTTTGGCCAGGCGCAGTAGCTCAAGCCTGTAATCCCAGCGCTTTGGGAGGCCGAGGTGGGTGGGTCACGAGGTCAAGAGATCGAGACCATCCTGGTCAACATGGTGAAACCCCGTCTCTACTATAAATACAAAAAATCAGCTGGGCATGGTGGCACGTGCCTGTAATCCCAGCTACTCAGGAGGCTGAGGCAGGAGAATTGCCTGAACCCAGGAGGCGGAGGTTGCGGTGAGCCGAGATCACGCCATTGCACTCCAGCCTGGGTAACGAGAGTGAAACTCCGTCTCAAAAAAAAAAAAAAAAAAAAAAAAAAAAAAAAGTAAATTTTGCTTCTTTGCATTCTGTGGCCATAACTCCTTTTATTATATGTTTAATCATTAGTTTTTATTCCTAAAGATTGCATATGCATACTGTAAAGTCCAAATGCAATAGGACTATTATCCTACAATGCATTCTGGACAATAAATTCATTTTCCTAAGACTTCACTACTGTGTAGTATTCATCCTTCTCTAACCTCTTAAATACACATTAGGTCCTATGTGCTCTAAACTTATCTTTTTTGTGACTTTATCTTGACTTATTTCACTTATTAGTTTTGTGCCAGTAGACCTAAATTACAAGCTCAAGATCTTTATCTCCAGTCTAGTGAGAGAGCTAGAGGTCATTTCACTAGAAGATCTCATTGCAACTTCATTTTGCATATGTTCAAAATGAAGCTTATAGTCTTCCTTCAAAAGTAACATTCACACTTAGTTGAGACCACATGCAAGCAAGTTAAACTCCTTACTATATACAAAGAAAATTGCATTTTTCGTCGTTTCCTACTACTGTAGAAATATTTAAAGTACTTACTTTTGGAAGATTTTGTTCAGGTTCAGAATCTTTCTTTTGAGGAATGGATCAAGGATAGAGTTTATATCTTGTGTTTGATTATTTACTACTTTCCATTCACTGATACTAATTTTTATTAGAAACAAGTCAATAGATAGTGTATTAGTCTGTTCTCATATTACTAATAAAGACATACCCGAGATTGGGTAATTTCTAAAGGGAAGAGGTTTAATAGATTATAGTTCATACGGCTGGTGAGGCCTGACAGTCACGGTGGGAGACAAAGGATGAACAAAGTGACGTCTGACGTGGCAGCAGGCAAGAGAATGTGCAGGGTAACTCCCATTTATAAAACCATCAGATCTCATGAGAAAGCTACCCCCATTGTTCAATTATCTCCACCTGGCCTTGTCCTTGACATGTGGGGATTATTACAATTCGAGATGAGATTTGGGTGGTGACGCCACCGAATCATATCAGATGGGTGAGGTAGAATAAGAAATATTGGAGTATGATACTAGTAAGCAGTTCAGGCAGATAATGCATAGACTGGAATTGTTAATTATAAGGGTTAGAAGAAAGTATGATTATTTGGAAGATAGAAAAAGAGATTCAAAGTACAGATAAAAATTCATGAGAAGAAGAAAATGTAGAGTAAGAAATGTTAAGGAAAGTTCTAAATGTGTTCTAAAAAGTAGCACACATTAAAATATAATGCCTGAAATTTAAATCTAGGTTTTCTTGAGTTCTAAATCCTTATCCTATTTTAAAGCATTACCTCTCATCAAACACAGAAGTGTGTGTTCAATGAATTAGGTAAGAAATCCCTCATAAATTAAGACAAATTTAATATTAGAATTCTAAAGGAGGTTACATATAACATAAACTTTGTTTATGCTTAATGCCTTATTGCCGTATCACCAAATACAGTGGGTTGTGTCTCTTTCTTTGTCCATATTATGAGTAAAATAAAATATTCTAAAGTATCAAAAACTATGCAAGCAAACATATACATTAAATATTACCATATTTTATTTGCTAAACCACCTGAAGTTCTCACATGTTCTATTACCATTTTTATAGTTGTTATTCCTTATCTACTGTTTGCTGGAAACTACTTTCTACAAATAAGAAAAGATAGTTCTTATGACAAAGATCCTGAATCATCACATTTCAAAGTGTTGACTTTTATTCCAAGTGTGGCCCTTTTTGCCTAATGGAGAAGCAACACAAATTAATTATTTTGGCCTCTTTTTCATAGTGCTTATTACACTACTCTGAATCTTACCACTTCAATAGTATTAAGGTTAAAAAGGCCAAAATATGTTTCTACCTCACCAATTTATGCACAAAGTTTCATTAAAAGGGAAGAAGGAATCTATATTTTATGTAGATCTTTTTTTAACTCTATTAATCTGTGCAAGGATGTAAGAGAAGTTTCTATCTGACGGAGACAGTCTCTAGACCCATCCAATAGATAGATTACCAGGAAAAGACAAACAGAAGAGAGTTTCTGGGGAGTGCTCTGTGAAAATGTTCCAAGCAAGCCAGGATAATTGAGCTGTTCTATTTATAATCTCCTTAACTTTGCGTCTAAAAGCTACCTCCTCTAGCATGGAAACCCACTTATGTATTTGGCATTGACCTATATCAGCATTCCTGAAGCTTGGGAGTGCTATAAAATATGAATTTCAACAAAAGAAATTAAACTTGAGCTCTACACAGAGGATAGATTATGTAATAATTAATATATTTTGCTGGCTAGGTTATGGTTGAAAAAATAATTCTAGGTGACTAGATGTTATTTATCTCTTTCATATGCCTCTTCTTTTGATTATGTGAAGACTTTTATTAAATAGTTTAGTAATATTAGCTGTATTCAAACAATTTTTATAAAGAAGTTTTAATATTTGTTGTCATTCAAAAATAAATTTTGGCCTTTTAGATTCTTGGAACTTCAATAAATCATATAATATTTTTTTTCTAGAATCTGAATTTCCTTTATGTTTCAATTTTTCTTCTTATTGTTTTTCTTTTGATATCGTTAAACATTTGCCAACAGTATTTGAATCAAATTAATATTCAGTACTTAGCCCTCAGTGAATGCATACTTTTCATTTTCCAACCTTAGCACAGCAAATGAGAAATCAAACAAGACAGTAATTAAGACAGACTTTCATTTTACTGTCATTGGCAGTTAAATGTGACAGTTACAGTGAATACTTCATAACAAGCCATTCCCTAGACAGTGACACTGACATTTGTAAATAGCTTTAAGATAGTGAGTAGAGATTTTATGATTGGATGACTGATAAAATAGCAATAAAACTTATCCTAATGATACCCTTGTGCCCTCAATGTTATGCACTGTGGCACCACTTCTAATCCTGATAGTAAAAGGCCAGTAAAGTTCATGTCATACTGAAAATGATTCAGTGATACAGCACCTGAGTATACACACTATAATCTTCAGAACGACTTTCTTTATTTGTTCTTACTATTCTATACGTATGTAAGAATAAAAGGAGGCTCAACTACAATTATTTGCCTAAGCCTATTCTTTCTAAGACTGCAGATTATGAGGCAGAGAGGAAGACAGAGGTGGAAGAGAGAGGGCCAGAATATGTAATTATGCATGATAAGAAGAAGGAACAAAAGTGCCAGAGAATTTACCATAAGGGATAAAGTCACTTGAAGGGACTATTTAACTCATTAAACTGAAATGAGTTACAGATAGATTTATTCAACAAATATATATTGAGAGCCTACTCTGTGTCAGGTACTGTTCAGGCACTGAGAGTACAGAACTAGTTGAACAAACTCTGCTTCATGGGGTCTATCACCTCATGCAGGAAGACAAGCAATAAACAAACTCAGTGACACATAATGAGTACATTTACAGATCATTATAAGAGCTCTATAGAATCATAAAAGTGAATACAGTAATGCAGGAATGACAGTCTCTTGGAAGGAGTTAAGATAAAAGTTCTGCATCTAGCCACATTATGAGAGGCCATCTCCTTGACCACACATGTTTGGGGCGGTGGGGGGAGGGATGAAATTTGAAGAGCATGAAGATCTGTGTAGTCCCCTATTTCAATATTGTGCAGCCGTAGACTGAGGTGTTGGCAGGAGTGGTCTTGGCAGAAGCTCCATACCCCTACTCAGTTTAAATCCGATTGAGTCTAGCTTTAAATTTGAAAAACAGCAAATTGGCCAGGAACACAAGTGACTCTGCGCATTCCCTCTCAGTCCCCACTCAGCCACACCCGCAACGCCTTAAAACTTCTCATGGCAGTTTCCAAGCCCAGGGTAAGTCACCCTCATCAGGAGCACTGTGGGAAAGCAAGTGGAGTTAGGCAGAGGGAGAAGTAGGACCATGACTCAGATTTAACCATGTCTCAGTCAGTACCACACTGAATTCTGGAGCAGAGCAGGCCACATTGAATTCTAGAAGCAGACTTGTGGTGGGCCACAATAGGTAGACATTTTTGCCCCATGGAAAAACGTGACCTTTGGCTGCTATCTCAGCAGCAGAGACTTTCCTAAGAACTTTTTAGGAAAAAATATTCCACCTTGAAGGGAAAGCTATGTGGTGTAGCTCTATGTCCGCTGCATCAGCAATTTATAGCAAAATCACAAAGTGACATTGCCTTAGTAAATATAAGTAGAATCCCTTTAAAAGCCCCCCTCCAACACTTAAACTATTTTAGTTTAATTATTTTAATTGGAAGTTTGCATTAGGGTTTAGACTGCTGTAGAATTACTGAACATTCTCCTTAAAAGGAAGAGGCAGATGCAGAGGCAACATTAATATAGAGAGTTTCTTTGGGCCAAGCTTGAGGATTGCAGGCTGGGAGCAAAGATGCAAGTTACCCTGAATGAATATACACTCCAATTAGCAACAGTTACAAGTTGATTTTTAAAGGGGGTGGAGGGGTGCAGGGGAGGTCGGTCCTGAGTTGTTTACCAACAATTTACGTTAAAATAACATATCAATTGTCTATACATTGTTCTTTGTATCACAAATTCTAGGACCATAAAGATAATGAATGAGGCAGCTGGTTAGGAACAAAATGATGAAACCACTGCCCTCAGGTGAGGTTTAGTTTCACACTCATCTCCCTGACGCTGTGAGCCTCACATACCTCAAACTGCTCTCACCTATTTTTTTTTTCTCTTTACATAGGCTTTATTATCTACCTTACTTGGTTTTGTTATGAGTTGCATTACTCATTGTTTTTGATTGAAGATCAAGGGTTTTTTTTTTTTCTCTAATTCCAAAGATATTCTTGTTTAAAAAATTTTGAAAAGACAATAAAATATAAAAGTGGAAATTTTAAGTACCAATAAAGCATTACCTGGATTTGAACGCTGTTACTATCTCGATGTATTTTTTCAAATATTTATGTAAGATGGATATATTCAATAGGTTAAAGTAAAATCATATTCCATGGACAATTGTTTTTTGTTTTCCCCGTTTTTATTGAATATGATCTGATTTGTATTTTCTTATGTCACATAACTGCTAGAACCTAACCTCTCTGAGGGCACGCAAATTTGCATATTTTCATTGATTTCTTTGTTTGTCAATAGTATCTAGTACATATTGCACATTTAAAACATATTGGCCAAATAGGTAAAATACCTAACCTTTTTGAAAATGTAACTTTCATGACCATGTTAAAGATTATATCAAGTTTTTACTCCCCAACAAAATTTGTTCTGTTGAAAAAGAGGAGAAAATTTTCATAGAAGAAATCTTTTGGGGAGTATTCTGAAATAATTTATCCCTTCAAACTCAATACAAGAGAAGCTTGCCATTTCTAGGGAGTAATCTAAATGTCCTGTTCTCTGAACCATTATTGCTTCTCTTGGTGGCAATAGTTCTCTGTTAGGTAATAGCATTTCTTAACAATAAGCCTCATAATTAAATTTTAGGGATAGAAATCAAACTAGTTTGTAGTGTATTATCAGGTTAGTATTAAAAAATGTCACCTCCAGTTCTGTTCCTTAATTCCTAGACCCATGAAATAATATGAGAGTGGCAGTTATATAGTTTAGATTTATGTCCATGCCCAAATCCCATGTTGAAATGTAACTACCAGTGTTGGAGTAGTGGCATGCTGGGAGGTGATTGGATCATAAGGCGGATTTCTCATGAATGTTTAAACACCATCCTCTTGATGCTGCCTTCGTTACGGTGCATGGCTTCTTACGAGATTTGGTCATTTGAAAGGGTGAGATACTTTTTCCCTCTCTCTAGCTCCTGCTCCCACCATGTGACATTCCTGCTTTCACTTCACCTTCCACCACGATTGTAAGCTTCTTGATATCACCACAGAAGCTGATGCCAGAGCTATGCTTCCTATACAGACTGCAAAATCATAGGCCAATTAAGCTGTTTTTGTTACAAATTACCCAGTCTCATGTGTTTCTTTATAGCAATGTGAGAATGGCCTAATACGGGCACCATAAGTTATTTGGTGATTAGGAACATTACAAGTGACGTAGAGCTCCCAGTAACTCAAAGATTTATTTCCTAGATTTTCATCTGATAATTCTATCATTCTCCAAAAGCAACTGATTTCTACATGATGTAATATATGCTAAAATTAAAAAAGGGGGTTATCAGACCCGTTGTCTTCACTGTGAAGTGAGATTTTCTACTAAACTATATGTTTTATGAGAATTGAAAAGGGCATGCAATGAATAAATGGAAGATGGTGGAGATTTAAGTATGGTGGGTAAGGGAAAAATCCAGACAAGGACAAATCACTATCTTCTCCGTAACACATGCTCTTTACTGAAACCAGCCAGTCTTTGTTAGTTTTGGTAACAAGAATTCTGTGACTGCACTGACATTTTCTTAGCGTTTATTTTGCCATCAAGACCATATTGAGCCTTTTTAGCAAACACTGAGCTGGCTGGTGAAGGAGTCTGACTCCTTCTGTAAAGCAGGTTTTATTAACTATCTGTTTCATGAAAACCTCCATATATAATTTGCCTATCCAAATCAGTCAATTTATAAATTCTGTTCTTGTTTTTCCCTAAATCCCTGACTATCCCAGATTATTAATCTGTCTTTGAGAATCAGTGTAGTATCAGACGGCCTTTCTTTCCAGACTAAATTAATAAAGTGTTCTGCTTTGAGTTCTACACTTGAAGGATTTCCATCTTCTACTTCCATTTTGGATTAAAACTAAGAGAGCCTGTGATGCTAAAATCTTTCCCTAGACTTTACCATGTGACACAATAGCATTGAAATCAGGCCTGGGTTTTTCATCTTGTGTCAGATAGTCATAGGAATCTCTTAGAGGCTACAGTAATTGTGGAAACAAGATTAGCAATTTGGCAAAGGATGCCACATGACTAGTGTGACAAAACTGGTTCATGCAACACACCTGTGCCTTCACGACCTAATCAGGCCACAAACAAAATTTGATATTATACTAGAGATTGGGCTTTTGAGAATATGCAATGATAGGATGAAGTGGATGAGACAGATCAGTAATGGAGGTGAAACTCAGGTTGTGTGGTTGAGTTTCCCTGAAAGTCATGTTATCTTCACTAAAGCCTAGCAGCAAAGTGATACCAACTTGTCAAAGAGAGAATAGTTATTTACTGGACCGATATGTCTTCTAGCTTTGCATCAAAAGCCAGAGGACTCTTATCCTAGTCTCCTATTAAAATTTACATTAATGAAGTCCTCAAACCTGCTGCAGAAATTTTAAATTCCGTTGGTTTTTCCTGGTCATAATAGCCACTGTCAGAGATACTTAAACCATAAACGGAACCAGTTGGAGACTCTTCTATTTTGTGCCCCATGAAAATATGGCTGTTTTCAGAGTTACCTTGGAAATAACATGGATCAGAATATTTAAGTGTATAAAGTGTGACTCTCGAATTTGAAGCAGCCCAACAGATAATTTTCCTTCTTAATGGTGGAAGATGCAGGGGACAGCAAAGTGTCTATTATTACCAAGTCCTATTTTTCCTCCTGGAAGGCTATACACCTCAGTGAATTTCATTTTGTACCATTCTCGGCCACACATCTGTCTTATTACGTCATGTAAAGGTAAATGTCGCTTTCTTCTTTCCAGGTGTTCTCTGCAAGATGTCATCAAAACAAGCATACCTTGGAAACATTTCAGGTTTAGTTTCAGACTACCATTATAAAGCAAATATTGCAATAAACTAAGTCACACAAAATTTTTGTTTTCCCAGTCCATATAAAAATTACATTTACACTATACTGTAAAGTGTGTAATAGCATTATGCCTAAAAATGTCCATACCTTAATTAAAAATACTTCATTGCTAAAAAATGCTAATGATCATTTGAGCCATTACCGTGTCATAGTGGTTTTGCTGGTGGGGGGTCTTACCTTCATGTTGATGACTGCTGACTGAAGAGAGTGGTGGTTGCTGAAGGTTGGAGTAATTGTAGCAATTTCTTAAAGTAAGACAACAGTGAAGTTTGTCACATCAATTGCTTCTTCGTTTCACTAATGATTTCTCTGTTGCATGTGATACTGTTTGATAGCATTTCACTCACAGTAAAACTTCTTTCAAAATTTGGAGTCAATCTTCTTAAACCCTGCTGATGTTTTTCAGCTACATTTATGCTAAATCCTTTGTTGTCATTTTAACAATGTTCACAGCACCTTCACAAGGAGTAAATTCCATCCCTAGAAACGCTTTGCTCGTCTATAACAAGGAAATCCTCATCTACCAAAGTTTTATTATGTGTCTTAGTCTATTTTCTGTCGCTTATAACAGAATACCTGAAACTGGGAAATTTATAAAGAAAAGGAACTTATTTCTTAACAGTTATGGAGGATGAGAAGTGCAAGGTTAAGGGGCTGCCTCTGGGGATGGTCTTCTTGTTGGTGGGGACTCTGTAGAGTCCTGGGGTAGCACAGAACATCACATGGTAAGGGGGATGACAGTGCTAGCTTAGGTCTGTCTTCTGCTTTTTATAAAGCCACCAATTCTATACCCATTAATCCGTTAAATCACAAATGAGTTAAATCATTCATGAGGGCAGAGCCCTCATAACCCGATCATCTTGGAAAGGCACCACATCTGGGAATACATTTTGACACGAGATTAGGGAAGGACGAATATTCCAGTCACAGCATTTGGCTCCAGACCCCCGTAATTCATGTATTTTTCAAAAACAAATATATTAATTTCAACCTCAATGGCCCCAAAGTTTTAAAACATTACAGCATCAACTCAGAAGTCCAAGGTTCAAAGTCTCATCTGTGAGCTTGTGAAACCAAAACAAGTTATATACTTTCAAGATACAATGGTGGCTCAGGAATAAGACAGACATTTCCATTCTAAATAGAAGGAATAGCCAAATATATATTCTTAAGAGCTATAGGATGTTCAGAGTGGTAAATGAGCATTGGCTTCAACTTAGTCTCCAACTGCAATAGCACCTAGCAGGAGAGTCTGCCTGTCCTTGGAAGCTTTGAAATGAGGCATTGACTTCTCTTTTCTAGCAATGAAAGTCCTGGGTGGGCTGGGTGCAGTGACTCATGCCTGTAATCCCAGCAGTTTGGGAGGATGAGGTGGGGTGGATCACCTGAGGTTACGAATTCAAAATCAGCCTGTCCAACATGGCAAAATATTGTCTCCACTAAAAATACAAAAATTAACTGTGTATGCAAGCCAGCGCCTTTAATCTCAGCTACTTGGAAGCCTGAGACAGGAGAGTTGCTTGTACCTGGGAGGTGGAGGTTGCAGTGAGCAGAGACTGTGCCACTGCACTCCAGCCTGGGAAACAGAGACTCCGTCTCAAAAAAAAAAAAAAAAAAAAAAATTCTAGTGGGACATTTACTTCCAGCAGAAGACTCTTTTGCCTACATTGTAAATCTGTTGTTTAAAGCAGGCACCTTCATTATCTTGGTTAGGTCTTCTAGACAGTGTTCTGTAGCTTCTACATCGGCACTTGATGCTTCACCTTGCACTGTTGTGTTATGGAGATGGCTTCTTTCCTTTAACCTCATGAACTAACCTCTGCTAGCTTCAAACTTTTTCTGCAGCTTCCTCACTTCTCTCAGCATTCACAGGATTGAAGGGAGTTTTAGGGCCTTGCTTGGATTAGGCTGTGGCTTAAGGGAATGTTGCTGCTGGTTTGATCAAAACTTTCTCCATATCAGCAAAAACGCTATTTTGCTTTCTTATCATTCAAGTGTTCACTGGAGTAGCACTTTTAATTTTCTTCAAGGACTTGTCCCTTGCTTTGAGAACTTGACCAACTGTACAAAGCAAGAGGCCTAACTCTTGGCCTTTCTTGGCTTTTGACATGCCTTCTTCACTAAGCTTAATCATTTCTAGCTTTTGATTACGTGAGGATCAACTTGTGACTCTTCCTTTCACTTGAATGCTTAAAGATTCTTGTACGTTATTAGTTTTCCTAATTTCAATATTGCCATGTCTTAAGGAGTAGGGAGAAATGTGAGAAAGAGACAGGAAAAAGGCCTTGAAGCAGAACAAGCATATCTATTGATCATGTTTACAGCTTTATATGGATGTGGTTTGTGGTGCTTCAAAACAATTACAGTAGTAGCATCCAAGATCCTTGATCATAGATCACAGTAGCAAACATAATCAAAATGAAAATGTTTAAACTACTGCTAAAATTACCAAAATGTGACACAGATATGCAAAGTCAGCACATTCTGTTGGGAAAAAAAAAAAATGGTGCCAACAGATTCACTAAAATCTTCACTTTGAAAAAACACAGTATCTGCAAAGCACAAAAAAAGGAAGTGCAATACAATCAAATCTACCTGTATAACCACCTGCTGTGATGTCCTCTGAGGCAAATGAAGTCGCTGTGGCATGGAGTCAGAGTCGAGATATTCCAAAACAAGATGGCAAGAATCTGACGTTCTTACCAGGCCACAGGAACTACTTCTGGTAGTCCTTATGTATCAGATGCTAGAAAAATGCATTTGAAAGATAAAATGCATGCAGATATTATTACTTGTAAACTTTTTTTTTCAGCACGGAGATTGTAACTGCCACAGTAAGTTCCTGTAAGATTCTCTACTTGATTAAATTTAAGTCAACAATTATAATATCTAGAAATCTTATAATTATTGATATAAAAACTTTAATGGAAATTTAATGAAATATATCATACGCAAGTATGCTAAGTTTTTGATGCAAGCACTAATCTCTATAGTTTCTGAAAGAAGGGAGTGCATTTCATTTTCCAATTTGGTCGTAATTAAGATTTACAGCATTTTTAACTTATTGTAATCACCCCAGTTTCTTAAATATGAAATGAAATAGGGCTCAAGAAGGAAAGTATTCCTGGAAACCCAGAGGAACTAATGAACATTCTGTCTGTGTTTCTATTGTGAAATAATTCACCCCCGACAAACTCTTCGAACTCTGAACATGTTCTTTTCAATTTTCAAATTCCCAAAGTAGATGATCTCATTGATCCAGATTTGGTTAGTTTTCTCTGCTTGGATCGATTAGCCACAGCCAAGGGGCAAGAGAAATAGGAAAGACAAATGCCAGATAAGGGTCATTGTGAGTCCGCAGCCAACCAAATTTAAATCTAAAATTGTACTTAACTCACTACACTAAAAAAATAAAAGGTAGGCTTTCAGCCTCTAGGTGCATTTTAGCTGAGAAAGTTAAAACTCTTTCTGAAACAGAGCATTGCTTTGTGTGTGACTGAAAAAGTGGTACACACTAAAAAACACAATTATCCTCTCTGTCAAAATTCACCAGATTTTTAGGCAACATGGCAGAGTTTTTGGAAATGTGTACTCCAGACTTAGGTTTCTTTATTGATCTGGTTCTTAAACCTACCAGCACTTTTCTCTTGCCCTACGTGACATAACTTAGCATTCTGTGCACCAGGTTCTCAACTAAAAATAAAAATAATAATAGCATCTACCTCCCAGAGGCGTTTTGAGAATAAAATGGGTTACTTTTGGAATGTGTTTATGTATTTTGACTGACTCATAGTAACCAACATACAAATGTTTGTTCAGTAAATAAATGTAGCCACACTTACTGCGAGAAAAGTGAAAAATTCAGCCAAATGACTTGAAAGGAATCACGTAAGATCCGTATTCACCAAAACCATGTGTGAATGTAGAGACATTCTTTTAATGCCCTGATACTTTAAAGTATGGACCAAAAAAAAAAAAACTGCAATCAGAATATAATGTAAGTTAAAAGTTCAAAAGAAAATATGAACAAAAACAGTTGAATAAATTGCTAAATGGCAAGATAGGCTCCATTAAAAAAGATTACTGTATATTTAATTAAATGACATGCAAAAACAATAACTGCGGAAGGATTTAGGGGGCTTAAATAAATGACAGGTATTTTGCTAAGGAGAATGCACAACTTAGCTTGTTCCCCAATCTCTCTTTAAGATCTTTCCACTTGCAAAGAGCCCCTGTATTCTTCTGCTCTCTGACATGCAGGAACAGGTGCCTCTGGTTTTTCATAGGTGGGGAAATATATCTGATCCACCTTGCCTGTGTCTACATTGATTCTGACCTCAAGCTGGTGAAAGGTATATTGTTTACTTCTCACACATAAAAACAAGAGGGAAAAGATCTTTCCTCCCTAAGATGATAAATGCCAAAACAAAATCACTGCCCATGCTCATGCAATCCCATGTTTATTCCTGAGACTTTGCTATCAGCAAGCGATTCAGCAATCCAGGTAAGGAAGAGTAGAAACATGGCAGTGGTGGTGACCCTCCAGTTCGGGGTGTGTCTGAAAGCTCCGTAAGCATCCGCTGCTTGTAGTGATGCAGTTTTGCGGGTGGTCTGCTGCCTAGCCCATCTGGGTTCACATCCTTCCGGATTTGACTGCTCAGCTTTGACATGTTCTCATTCTTTGTTTTCAGTTTCTCCTTGCAGCGATGTTGAGTTTTAAATCACTTTTTGTTCACACAATAAGGCTTAAACCCAAGTGGTTTATGAAGAAAATAGGGTAATTTCAAAAAAAAAAAAAAAATGTAACTATAGTGTAGGTAGACATATAATAGAGAATATTCACCAACTGGCAATTATTTGCGAAATTTCAATTAAAGCAGTTAATCACAGAGAACAAAAGAAATTTAGAAATTAGTGGGAATTTTGACCTAATTATCTCTACACTGAAATTAATCTCAAGAAAGCAATAAAACGAGATAAGTAAATTCAATAAATGTACCCTTGAACCAAATTTATTTCTATGTATTTTAATGAATTTAGTCACAGAAGTTGGTGAAAATTGCTACAAATTTACCTCCAGGCCCTTTATTTATAACAATTTAACTAGAAAATACATAAATGGAAATACATCAGGAAAGTATACATTGTTTAACTTAATACACAGCTAGCATTTTAACAATTGAGAAGAATATGATCTAGTGTCAGAATGATGTGTCTCCGTTCAATGTCACCTTCAGTATTTGTGAATAAATTGCTTATAATATATCTGGAACTTATTATTTTCATTTATTTTCCACATTTGTACCTTATTAGATTTCTATCACCCTCAACTAATGCAACAGAATATCAAGAAGAAGCATTTCCAAACTCACAATAAATTTTTCAAAAGAAATTGAAATGGTCCCTTGTTTAATTCATAGCTATGAAATATGAGGTGAAGTTTCAAAGGCAGTGGTAAACATAATGCAAGCAAAATATGAGGAATACTCCAAGTTTTGACTTTGAAAATGTTTAAGTAATGCAAAATATTAAATGATTCACAAACAGTACCTTAACTTTCTTGTACCACTCATCAGTAGTGCTATTGAGGGCATGATGTATTTATTAAAAATACATATATACTGAGGCTTAGCATTTCATTAGTTTTCTATACAATGAATATATACTAAATTCAAACTAAAGATAGAGTATTTTAAACATTGGATAATAAAGAATTTTCTTAATACAGATAAAACACATAATTTTAGTGTGTATGAGACTTTCATATGCAAGAAAAGTCAAAATTTTAATCAAAGATAAGACAAATAGCATATCCAGAAACTTTCTCTCCCCCTTAAAGAAACAGAAGGGAGGAAGGAAAGGAATGAAGGAAGGAAGGAAGGAAGGAAGGAAGGAAGGAAGGAAGGAAGGAAGAAAGAAAGGAATGAAGGAGGGAGGGAGGGAAGGAAGGAGGCTGAGATGGGATGATTGCTTGAGCCCAAAAGTTTGAGGGTACATTGAGCTATAATTTTCACTGCACTCCAGCCTGGGTGACAATGCAAGATCATGTCTCAATCAATCAATTGCATGTATCATAAATTTTAATTTAACTCTAATATTAGTGCTATTGATACTAAAATCATTTTTTTCTCACTGAATTGTTTTATGACTTCTGTTAGACCAATTTTTAGATATGCTTCATTATGAGGTGGAAAAATCTGTTTATAAATCTCTCCACCCTATTACATTGTGTGCTTTGAGGTAAGTGTTAATGGCATATACTCACCTCCCTATCACTATACCCTTTAGCAAGGCTGTATGTCTTAATGTTTATTATAGTGTAATATTATGAATATATTTTTAGTAAAAAAGACGTATGCGTAAGTTCTTCTACCTATATAATCTATCATCCGTCTATCTATCTATCTATCTATCTATCTATCTATCTATCTATCTATCGCTTTAATTTTAACTATCTATAGATAGCTGTAATTTTTTATATTAACATAAAAACAGGTTGGAAAATGTGTCCCCACTGGCCACTTTAGAACCCATAAAAAGAGAAGGAGTGATTATTAACTTTAAAAACCTCAAAATTGCTTGAAATATTGCTGACAAGATTATCTTTACTGGAAAAAAAAAATCTGTCTCCTGAGTTGAGAGATTAGAAGCATCTTTTTAACTGATTACTCCTTAGATAAATTTAGGGTAGTGTTTCTAATCGCAGAGGAGAGAAAGCAGTTCTGTGTTAATCTTTTCAGAGTACAGAAATCTTTGAAGTTCAGCCAATATTTTAACCACTAACATGCCAAACAATATCTGAATTATAATAAGACTAGAAATTTTGGATGCTTTTCTAGCCAAGAGTCTATTATGTCTATATCTTGAAATAATTGTTATTTATGTATTCATAGACTTCTATAACTCCATATACATATCTGTATTTATCTGCCACAAAAATGCCTTTACTAATGGTTGCTAGTATCTTTCAAGGTAGAAATAGGCAAATAACCAGAAACTAAAACATTTTTTTCTCTAAAACCCTCCATGACCCTTGAAAGGATATTACTCAAGCAGTGATATCAATTCCAGACCATGTCACTGACCTTACAAATCTTTAGCTGAAAAACATTTATATTTCTCCTTTGAGAGTGCTAGGATGCAAGATCTGTTATTATTTTAATCTAGCTATATATAGCCTATCACAGCATAATTGAATTTTAGGCATTCTTAATACATATATTCATTTGTAACTATAAAGTTTAGAAGAAAAAGCTGGCAATTGTCTTCTACCCCGAACTGTTATAAGAATGAAAATCTAGGCACTTCAACAAAACTGATGCTATCATCCCTGTGCTCCTGTGGGCAATTGTAGCTCACACATGTAATTGGGTAGGATAGGCGATGAGACCTAGCTATTAGAAATTGAGGTTTCGTTTTGTGATTTCTCTAGTTGAAATTATATAATCTTTAAGAATGGGCAAGCTTGAAAAAAAATGGCCCATATATTCCTGGTGAAATTAATCAATAACTAATTATTTAGAAGCTGTAAATGCTCTTTGGCTGAAATGCTCACAAAATGTTTTCTTCTGTCAATAAAGGCCAACGAATCAGAAATCTACCATAAAGAAGGTTATTACAGGGCAGAAAAGTCTTACCTTCATTCTTGCATTTAGCTATTTTATCAATTTAATAGTATTCCTGTCTCTTTAATAAGAAAAAAAAAAAAGCTTGAGCCTTACAAATATAACTGGAAAATAGTGATACCTAAAACCATAGAAAATACAATACTCTAAAAATAACTTCAGTATTCAGTACATTAGCAAATCACCTCCTGAGATGTCGAAAAAATAAATATCAACTATTACCCCTAAGAATATATTTAAAATGTCATGTATTGGTCTGCTTTGATATTTAAGTGTTTGTTTTTAATCTGAAAATCAGGTTTCATTATAGTGGATACTGGTGAGTCTCCTTCACATCCAAGGCTTAGTTCTTCAGTTGGCTGCTGATGGCTCAGAGCTGAATCTTTCAGACTAAGAAAACCATCTCCCTCAATGCTAAATCCTCTCTCTCAGATTAGTTCCTCTGATGGCTGTTCGCTACTAGGATATATAGGTTCTGCCCAACCGCTTTGACTCAAGGACAACTCCAAAGGGCCATTTGGATTCCAGAACTCCCTGTGAAATCACCTGCTGTGGAATCCTTTGTTGTGAGTGCATCAAAGATTCACAGATGAACTCCTCCCTCTTCCCAATCCTATCATCTTTATTTCTCTTTATTTTATTATTATTATTTTTTGACGTAGAGTCTCTGTCACCCAGATGGAGTGCAATGGGTGATCTCGGCTCACTGCAACCTCCGCCTCCTGGGTTCAAGCGATTCTCCTGCCTCAGCCTCGCTTGTAGCTGGGATTACAGGCGCCCAGTACCACACCCAGCTAATTTTTGTATTTATTTCCCTTTAAGTTTCAATTTTAGGATTCCTCTTTCATGAAAAGCTTTTATTTAGAGTTTTTCTATGACATCAGATCTAAGATACTGATGAAGCAAAAAACCATGTACTTAGATTTTAAATTATATCCTACGGGTTTTTTTAATGATAAAATTATAGGGCTGAGTAGCTCTCTTCCTTATACCTATGTTTCTTCCCATTTTCTTTTAAACCATGCACACTTTTATACTTAAATGTAAACTTAGACACTTTGTCTTAAATTTCAATCTTTTTCCTAACAGTGAAGAACAAACTATTAGTAATTAGCCTGTCACAAATGTTTACTGCTTCTAAGGTCACTGAGTTTGTATTTTTTACCATGATTAGGAATTAATCTTTAGTGACTTAGTTGAATTCAAGTTCTTCTTGGGAAGAATATTCCGTAAATATAGGTTCACATTTTATCTATCTAGTGACCAACTATCCAACTATATTTTTGTTTTTATACATTTGAGGATTAAATGAATATTTGCATAGAGTTGCTCTTACAATAAACCTGTTGTGAAGACAATTATATCATATATTTCTTCAAATATGTTCTATCTTACATCTTTTATAATGTTTTTGAGACTCCATTAGTTTTTATATTCCAAACAAATGAACAAAATTACGTTTATACCACTAGAAATTATGTGAACGTTTGCGCCTGCAATTAAACATCATTTACATATCTGATAGTAAAACTAGTTCATTAAACTCCTGAATTATAAACATCATCAGTCCATGAATCACCAGATAAAACAATATAATTCTAACATCATCTTTAAAATATTTTTCATGGCGAACATAATACGCAAGCTGAAAAAATGCATAAAACATAAAAATACATTGCAACAAACAGCTGCAAAGAAAATACCTGCCTAAGCTACAGTGTCAAGAAGTGGAACAATCTGGGAATCTAAGGAGCACCTGTGTTGTCCCTTCCTGATTTTGCACTCCTCTCTTCCTGCTAAAATGGACCACTACCTTTTGTTTGCTATTTAATTTTACTACTATTGAACTACCTGATAAAGGCCTTCCTCTTGTCTACTTGACTGTTGCTTAAGCCACTCACTTCCTCTCCCTGCTCTACCCTGAACATTTGAGTCTCTTCCCTTCCCAGACGTTAAAGTAATTCTATGAATCACAATTCTAATAATATTTTTTCTCTTTAATTCTTTAATACCTCCCTCTCACTTGATAGCTAATGTCCCAGACTTTCATTTGTCATTTCCTGACATTTCCTCCCCCCGACTTTACACTATAACATTACCAGTGGTATTGCACCATATTTATCTGGCTAAATCATAGTGTTTGCTGACAACACTTACTTTTTCTGTTCACTCTCCCCCACTCCCTTCCCACATATAATCACATTTCTAGAAACTTTATTATTCACCAGGAAAGACTACATCCCCCTGGGCCGTCTTCATCCTAGAAGAGTTAGTGTTTTCCCCTCCATGCTGTCTTTGTATCTCGGACACATACTTCTATTTTTGCATGTATCACAATGTCGTAACATATTGTAATGCATTTCAGTGACATGGTTATGACTCCTAACAGCTGTGAACTTGAAATTAGGAGAAAATGTTATGTATCATTATATATTCAGAGGTAACCACAAGTCCTGGTGTACAGAAGATGTTCTTTCAATTGTTGTTCAACTGAATCTTTTCTTAAACTCTGTTTTCATGTCCTATTAATTCACATTTTGGAATGGGAGGACACAAGTATTTTCCTGAGCTTCATTTCTGCATTATTTCATTTTTTTGTTGAAAAACTCAAACGGACCTTTACAAGGTTGGATGTACTCAGGACTATCAGTTCAAACAACTACTGAATGACCTATAGGAAACCATGTACTTTAATATGGCTAGAGGGATTTAATCCTGTATTTATAAACACACTTTATTTTCAAATTACCTGTTATACTGTAAACCATTATGGAAACAACAGTCCTTTTCATCAGCTTTAAAATGTGCCTGGAGAATGTTAACCACAGGTTTTATCCAATAGGTAAATACATATTGTCTGTGCAGATCATTAACATTTGCAAAATTGAGACAGTAAGTCACATTTCCTTTGAACTTTCTCTGTTTTTGTCTAATTTATTTCCACAAACTACTCTTAGAAATGAGCTATTTTAAATAGAAAATTTTAGACACCATGTTCTTTGTGTCTTAATTCTATCATTTTTTTTTCTGATGTGAAAGCAAAACAAAACCTTATTTTTCTATATGCTGAAGAAAGAGAAGGAGTAAAGTTTATTTCTGTTTCTGCACGAAATTATTCTGACATGGAGATCTTTTTTTTCTTCAAGGTGAGCATTTTTCTTTTTTGTGAACTGTCCTGCATACTATGGCTTTCACTTAGCCCCTTTCTTTAGATTTGATGGTGTAAAACCACAATTCTATTGTGAATATTATGATCAAGCCTTGCTAATTGGTAAATTGTTTTTGCTATTTCGTATTATTATGAAAATAATAAACATCATAGGAAGATAATAAAACAGACTTTCAGATTCTTTTCCTGGTTTTCTGTTTTTCTTTAAAATACAGCATTAATATTTTATGGCAGTAAACTACAATATTCTCATGTTGGTTTACTGCTGTAGTACTGGTAAATATCTAAGAATTTTGTATTCAATAGTGTTAAAAAGATTGTAATTTGTAGCTAATCTTTGGCTTATATATAATGATACTCTATGTTGTAAAGGGAAGAGACAGAGAGTAATAAACAGACTACTTCACACATTTTCTGAGTTTATATTTACCTAAGGGGAGAATTTAGGCAAATATGTAAGACAAACAACAATACCTTTGCTTATGTTATGGGAGTTGAAGTTGTGAGAGAACAGTAGCCTTTGCTTCGCTTTTGTTTCTCTCATCATGTTATATAGCAGTTTAAATATTTAGATTACAGTATTGGAATACATGCAGCTGTTTTTGGGTGACGATTTTGCAAAATTGACTGTCTACATCCTTCCAACTCTCCCTTCCTCCATTCATTCCTTTTCCTCCTTCCTTTGCATTTATTTGTTAATTATAATTATTTTTCCTAGAAAATATGGCAAATATCTATAAACTTAGACCTAGGTAAATAGATGTTTATAACTTGAGATATTCTCAAAATATAGAACAGAAATGCTTACCAAAGATGTGGATAACAAGCTTGCAATTCTCTTTTACTATAGTTCTGTAAATATATGGTTGCTGAATAAATAATTTCTATGGCACAACTCATTATTAAGTATACTCACAATGTTGTACAACCACTATGACTGTCCATTCCTAGAACTTTTTTTTATCAACTCAAACAGAAACTCTGTACCCATTAAATGATAACTCTTTCCCCTTCTCCACAGCCCTATCCACCACCATTACACTATGTCTCTATTAATTTGTATATTATATATATCTTGTAAGTGAAATCATACAGTATTCGTCCTTTTTTTCTTGATAACTTCAATTAGTATAATATTCTCTAGGTTCATCTATGTTGTAGTATGTGTTAGAATGTCCTTTCTTTCTAGGGATTATAATATTACGTTGCATGTACATTTTTGTTTACTCATTCATCTGTTGATGGATATTTGGCTTGCCCCTATCTTTCCAGAATCTCATCCAAGCTTTTTTTCCCCCATGATTTGGATGTTCTGCTTATGTCTCCACATGAAACCTTTTGCACAGGGTCTTGGGTTTCTATTCCCCTTTATATCTTTAACGAGCAGTTTCTTTCTGATTTTTCACCTGCATTTTGAGTTAAGTGAGCCAAAGATGAGCGAATCAGTCCTTCAGGTGACCTTCGGGAGAGTTACAGCAGATACACACAATAATTTGCAAAGTCAGCTCTGTTTTTTTCCAGTTTGAGGGAGAGAACTGGGGATCCTGGGCTACTGCCATTCAAGATCAAGACCAAGACCAACATGGCAGCTATGATGAGGGCAGGTAAAATACCACAACACTTTTCTATCATTTTAAATATTTTTTTTTTCTTGAGGTATTTTCTTTGTTGATATGAGCCTTTGATTGTTTTCCAGAGCTCTGACAAAGTTGGCTCAGACAGCCTCTGGTACTTTTGTTCTTATTGTTTCTTTCTGTAGGTGAGTAAGACCTTAAACTTCCTGTTCTGGCATTTTGTTCCATGCTTCATATTTTTTTCAGCATTGTAATTTATTTGGAAACAGCTTTCCCATTCCACACGCTTCCCAAAGCTGCATGTACAAATCAGACCTTTTCTTCCTAAACATATGACATGTTCTGTTTTCCAATAATTTTTGACTTCCAATTCTTTCAGCTATTAGTGACCCTCCATCTAGAATGTTTCTCAAATTGAATAATGTTTTTAAAAAAGTAAATCCTCAATATTTTACCATTTTGCATTATTATAAATTTCTCTCATATTTCATTTTAAATATAGTTAATATTTGCAAACAAACAACTAAATTATATTTCCTTAATGGAGTCAACATGCAATTATTATACTTGAAACATAAAGAAAATAGATAAAACCAGCTATGAAAATGACAAGCAGATACTAAATTTTTTACTGACATGAAAGAGCCTTGGAATTTCTGATGAAGTTTTAAAAAAGAAGTTTGGAGTACTTAAACCTCTCAAATTTTTGAAACTTGCTACTGACCAGGCACGGTGGCTCACACTTGTAATCCCAGCACTTTGGGAGGCTGAGGCGGGCAGATCACGAGTTCAAAAGATTGAGACTATCCTGGCCAACATGGTGAAACCCCGTCTCTACTAAAAGTACAAAAATTAGCTGGGAGTGGTTGCACGCACTGTGGTCCCAGCTACTCGGGAGGCTGAGGTAGAAGAACTGACTGAACCCAGGAGGCAGAGGTTGCAGTGAGCCAAGATTGAGCCATTGCACTCTTGCCTGGTGACAGAGCAAGATTCTGTCTCAAAGAAAAAAAAAAAAATGAATGGAACTACATCAAAATTAAAACTCTTGTGCTTTAGTGATACCATCAAGCAAATAAAAAGACAACCAACAGAATGGGAATAAATATTTGCAAATCATGTGTTAGATAAAGCTGTCCAGACATACAAAAACACTCTTAGAGCTCAATAATAAATAGACAAATAACCCAATTAAAAAGTGGACAAAGGATTTGAATAGACATTCTCTGAAGTGCTTATACAAATGACCTATAATCACAGGAAAATATGCTCAAAATCATCATTCACAGGGAAATGCAAATAAAAGCCATAATGAAATACTACTTCACACTCACAGTTTGGCACTCTAAAATTGTGAAACTTAGAGTTACCATATGACCCAGCAATTCCACTCCTACACATATATTCCAAAGAAATGATAACATATGTTCACACACAAAAACAAACACGAAGCTGGTTAAGGGTAGCTACTTTAGATAGGGTAAAAAGAGTTCTCTGAGGAGCTAATATTTAAGCTAAAGACAGTACAGTGAGAAAACTCAACATGTCATGTTCTGAAGGTAGAGTGTTACAGACTAAATGTAGCAAAATTATGTAACTCATGAGTTCATAACATTAAAAATCATTTATTTAAAAAGCATATATATGTCCTTATATAATATATATGCTTTAGAAAAATTTAATCTACATATAAAACAATTAATATGTTCTATTATTATCCCAGTTTTCTATTTTCGTTGAAGGATGCTGAAGTACACAGGATTAAATATCATTTCTAAAATTATACATCTTTTAGACCAATTATTCACAAAGTGCACCACAGCAAAAGAGAGTATATTGCAGGTACTGTAGCTGACCATTGTCATCCTCTGAAGAGTTACTGACCAGCAAAGTAAATTAAATATCAAAAAACGGAATCTGAGCACTTCTAACACTTGCAACAACTGTAAAATTTCCAAAGGGTTATTATTGTTAACCTGTATGAGATAGAACTATTTTGCAAACCTGATATTTAGTTTCCCTAAACATAGCAATGTGCCTATTTTGCAAAAATGTCTAAATGAAAATACTGCGCAGATGTTTTTATAAAGTTTATTAAGAAGTAATTGTATAATAACAACCCTTTAAAGAAATAAATGACAGTACACATACTGCCAAAGTCCTGAAGCATGAACACCGCTATAAAAGACTTTTTATTCTCAGAAGCTGGGTGAAAAACATTACTCTTACGTTTTTTTTTCAGGAAGCTCTAAAGATAATTCTTAAATAAGAAGGGAACAGAGTATGTGTAAGTGGAATTATAAATGGGCAGTTCCAGTTCCTAAAGAGCCAATTTATACCCTTAAATAATTGTAAATATACATGCTAGCTTTAATGCAAATTAAAATTGTGAAAGAGTCGACTTCTGGCATTTTCTGATAACATGCCCCACATAAATAAGGAGGGTGCAAAGGGCAAGTAACGAACAAGAATTAGTCATTGAACATAATCAAATTGATTTGTAATCACAGGATTTTCAAAAAACATCAATGACAGATAGAAAAAAAAACAACAAAATGCAATTTTGTTCTCCATTAAAAACAATCAGGCAAAATATTGAAAAAAAATTGTCTTAAAGGAAATAAAAATATCGACTAGGGTATATGCTTACTATTACATTGAAAACAATAATGAAAGCAGATTTTATTATACATATTATTTGAAATTTTATTAAATATCTACCATTAACAGAGTGTAATGTAACTCCATAGCATATTTTAGCTTTCAATGGGTAAACTACATCTAGATAATTTTTAAAGAGAGAAAAAAAGTACTTCCCCTGTATGTGGTTTTGGTACTTGAACTAAATCTCATTCCATAAATTAAGGTGTGTGTAAAAAATTTAAATGAACTTAAATCCATCTTTCTATCACACCCTGTTTCAGGATATTTTATCTTATTTATTATTAGGGCTTCCTCTTGAGGTTTGCAAAGTTCTGATGGCTTAACTTGCATGAAAGACCCTCAATGGCCCCTATCATTCACTCATATTGATGTCCCCATTGCCCCTTCAGGTTGAGTTGCCCTCCTGTCTCTATGTCACCCTCAAGGTTGTTAGAACCTGGAAAGAGAATTTTCTCTTCGGTCTGTAGTTCCAGAAGTTTATTCTGTACTTATTGTATGAGTCCCTGATATCTCCCTGGGGCACTGCCACTGAGTTATGCTTAAGTTTCTACTACCTGTGGTAGAAACACCCTAAAACTTTTTACAGCTTGGAAGAAAAAGATGACCTTCCAACAAGTGTGCCTACTGGCTTCCTCCTCTGGACACCTAATTAATATAAGCTCTGAATAGAGTTTAGACCGTTTCTTTTTTTTTTTTTTTTTTTTTTCAAGCCTAGAAGAAGAGGCTTTTGTTCTCCAACATTAATATATCAATTGATCGCGTATTCAAAAAGTGATTCTTGAAGTGCCTAAAATATACAGAGGGAGGTTATTAATTTTTTTTTCTCAAACATTTTAGAAATTAATGGGTTATATGGTTACGGAAATATAACTAAAGACTTTAACTTGAGTTTGTATAACAAAATGAACAATCCTCTCTCTCTCTCTCTCTCTCTCTCTCTCCCTCTCTCTCTCTCACACACACACACACACACACACACACACAAAATCAAATTTGAATTTAGAATATAGAGAAAAAAGCAAGTTTTTGCTATCAAAGAATAAGCTTTATTTTACTTTATTTATAGAATCCAAACTGGTTTTATGAGAAAAGGAAATAAAATGATTTAGCAAAGTCTCAAAAGTCTCAGACATGTGCTTACTATTTGAATTACTTTAAATACATACATATGTATATATATATATGTATATATATTAAATATATATATACATATATATAATATATATATATTATATATATTTAATGGAATTTCACTCTTGTTACCCAGGCTGGAGTGCAATGGTGCGATCTCAGCTCACCACAACCTCCGTCTCCTGGGTTCAGGCAATTCTCCTGCATCAGTCTCCTGAGTAGCTGGGATTACATGCCCAGCTGATTTTTCTGTATTTTTGGTAGAGACGGGGTTTTGCCATGTTGACCAGGATGGTCTCGATCTCTTGACCTAGTGATCCAACTGCCTGGGCCTTCCAAAGTGCTGGGATTACAGGCGTGAGCCCCACGCCAGGCCCGAATTACTTTATATTTTAAAATAAAAGATAAAATATCTTGATTTCTATAAATATATCTTAAAATCAGAAATATTTAAAAAATTTAAGAAAGCATTGCACAAGAAAAAATTAATGTTTTTGATTATATCAAATATACATGTTTATATAAATTGAATTTAAACATAATTAAATGTATATGAATATTAATAATACTGTTAAGAAAATTATTTGCTTTTTTGCATTTTAGTATTAAAATAGCAGAGAAAAACAGAAAATTTGTAGAATGATAAAAAATGCAATGTAACTAATTTTTAAAAAATTCAAGGTAATTATTGTATTTTAATTAAGCAAATGAGTTTTATGTAAATTTAAAGGATGACATTTTAAAGTAGAACAACTCTTATGAATAAAACTTTTAAAGAAAAATATTTTATTGCTTTTTAAAACAACAATATTATCTACATAAATACATTACTGAAAATTCTCCAGGGTTCATAATTCTTCTTTTTCTATTTTCTTAAGACAGAATATTAGAATTTAGAATTTAAAATCTGAGATCTTTCTTGTTATTTAATATAAACATTTAATTCTATAATATTTTAACACTTATATAAATTAAAATTATACAAATATTGCTTTAGCTACATCCTGCAAATTTTGCTGTCTTCTCAATTCATTTTCTAATATCTTCTATAGGTAATCGGTTTCATTATTTTATTGCTTCATATATATGTACTTTCTTTCATAAAAATTACCCCCTCAAAATTACATTCTCCTTCTTGTTCCAGAAGAATATAAGATGCTATGTAGTCTCTATTTCTCTTCCTTTTTAAAAAATTTAAGAGTATATCTTGGAAATCACTCTATATCAGTTTATAGATATTTCCTTCTATTTTTGTACTACACAGCACTACATTGTGTGCATGTATTTAAGATACTGATTTTAGCACTAAAGTATTTCTCAATTATGTTTTTAGATGATTTAAAATTAAGAATGATTGTTAAAATTTATTAAAATTATTTTTAGCAAGTATGACAAAAAGTGTATGTTTTTCTCCTCAGAACTCTTGATATATTATATATTTGTGCATTTTCCCAACTTTGAATTACTGGATTTAATCTCACTTAGTCATCCTGTATAATTTGTTTTCTTATGCTCTCTTTTATGATATTATATTTAATATTTTACATGAATTTTTTTCATGATATTGGCTTAACTCATTTATATAGTCTTTATTTAAGAATCAATATTTTCATTTTTTTATAAAACATATTAGTATTGTTTCATTTTAGAAATGTTTGGGAAAAATTTATAGTGTATTAGTACTATCTTCTCTTTGAAAGGTTGGCTAAATATCTTAACACAATCATATAAAGAAAAAAAATCTTCATACAAAAAGCAAAATATATTTGTAGGAGCAAAATTTTCATTTAGATACATTCAATCCAAATAATCTAGGGCTTTGATTTTCCCAATAAATAAGAAAGTTAGTTAATCAAAAAGGTCATTTTAAAAAAGAGGTAATAGGTCAGAAAAGAGAAAATATACTAACCTGCTAGCTTTGAAGATTGAGGATGGCCTCAGGAGCCAAGGAATGTAGGTAGCCTATAGAAATGGAAAAAGAAAAGAAAAAATTAATAGAATATCTGCTAAAGTCTCCAGAAGGCACACATCCCTAAGACTGCTGACTTCTAAACCTATAGTGATAAATATGCCTGGTTTCAAATCATTAAATTGTGGTAATTCATTTTAGAAATAATAGGAAACAAGTACAAATTTCCTGAATGGAGACCAACTAGATTACTATACATTTACCATTCGCTTTAAAAACTCTGTTGTGTAGTTACGAAAACTGAAGAGCTTGGTTTAGAAAGTGAGTGAATATATGCTATACAAAATGGCATAATTTTTTTTGTATAACTGGTTTTCTCTGCATTAGCCAGAAACATAAAAAAGGAGATTCATCTAGAATTTTAACTCTGCTGAGGAAAGAATTATGGAGCTTACAGATTCTAAGAAATTGCAAGACAACAGTGAAGGATTGTAGTTAAACAGGTGAAATTCTGAGTTTGGTCCTCACTTGTTACCAAGAAAACATAAAAGCTTTTGTACATTCATATAGTTGTAGCTATTCTTTAATACTCCTTTTACAACTGCAGTTATAATTTTTAACATCCAGAATCTTAGAATGTAAGGTTTTGTTTTTTGAAGATCATGCCACCTAAAAAGGCTAAATTAGATAGAAAAACACAGCTCACAAAGCAGCTCTTCAGTCATTATTTCTTAATTAGGCTGATTTTGACATTTCTCAGAATTTCAAAGAGTTAATGAAAAATTAATAGTTATTTAAACCCAATTTACAAAAAAATAATTAAATTAAGCTTTTAAAAATTAGATTTCTAGGAGCAATGTGATTATATTTGGATGGATTCATAGCAGTGCAATTTTATTATAACATAATTTAGAAAACTGGTGGTACTCTTTAATCTAGGTATCACACATGCAAATATTTCCCAAGTCCTTTCCTTTGACAAAACTTCAAAGCAAGTGTAGAATCAACTTTAAAGATTCCTTAGTAGAACAATTAGCACTTCTAGGTCTTCTTCTAATTAATCACTGGGGACACTTGACTAATGTGGTTTTAACTCCTAATTCAAAAAGTTTTCTTTAAACTCTAGTACAACTTTAATTTTTTTCAATAGTCACTCTTTAGAATTGCATACTTCAATACTAATAAATTTATTTTTGAAGAGGTAAATTTATGTTAACATTTTACTAAGTGAAATGTCAATACCCCTTAGAGCTATTATGGCTACATCAACATCTACTGTCTCTGGAATCATTTAAAAAAACAGAGTTAAAATTAATATTAATCATGCATTTTTTCAAAGATGTAAAGGAACATATTAATTGACGGTTGGTTAATTTTTTCTTCAGAATTACTAAAAGTGTCACCAAAGAGATATTGCTACTTAAAATATGTGTTTAAACATTTTTGTTAATTTATTCTTAACTTGGTTAAAAAATCCACATAGAATCATATTTTTTGAAAATAGAATTAATTACAAAATATGACTTAATTTGTACTTTCCATCATTGTAAATATCCAAATATTAGATCAATTATTTTGTGTTAATGACTTTTAATCTACTATTCAAAGTTTAAATAAGTAATTTGGAGAACGGTCCCTTACATCACTGACTTTCACATATTTGAATGTTAATTGATTATATTTAGACTTTTATTTTAATTTTATACCCTTTTACTAGCATATTCTGAGTCTTGAGGTTTAAGGCTACTAATAAGCAGAGGTAAGCATAAATTTGCAGCAACAGAATTTGCAGTAACTTGAGAGCAAATCTAAATCCATCAACTCAAGAAATAGCATTTACCATGTGAAAAGCACTTTTCTAGGATTTGGAGAAACAATGGTAAGAAAAGCATAGACCTCCTGCTTTTATGGATCTTTTATGGATCTTATAGTCTAGTGACTGTGGGTCAGCAAAAGGACTCTCTCAATAACAGGCTTGAGGAAAGCTGCTAACCTCTGCATTGTTTCATGGATTACGATTTGTATAGGCCATTCTTGCTCAAACTACAAGTAGATGATTATGGATGACTATTGTAATTAATAACATTAATTTACATTTCAAAATGAGTTGTAAGATAATTTATATTAAAACAATTGCAGAAACAATCACCTGTGTGAAGTACTTCAAGAACAGAATAAACAATGTAATTACTGTGAACTAGAATGAAACTACTAGTATCTAAACATCACTGCAAATATAAAAACAGATCAGAAGGCTATTTACAGTTGAAATCTGCATTATTATTGGACCTTATACTGTCATACTATTTTATAGAGATTTAAAGCTGGTTATATGAATTAATTCTGGGTAAAGAATGGAATCATATGTTGCAAGCCCTATTGTATAAGACAATAATCAAGCAATAAATAGACATTTGTTTATAAATGTCTAATGTTACAGATAGTGTTGTTACTTACAGTTTTTCTAATCTTAGATTTAGACAGCATCTCAGTATTAAGTGAAATGAACTGAAAAATAATTATTATCACTCTGGTGATAAAATTACTTTTTTTAAATATCCACAATTTATATCCACAATAACATAAATTATCTGGAAAAATATCATTTAAGGATCCATGTTATTCAACAGCAGCACCTAGCCAGTGCCAGTTGTTCTGCTAACAATAGTTATTTAGCAGGTTACAAGTGTAAATAAAATACTTGAGGAACTCTTAGATCATAATGTGAAGGAGTAATCCAAACAACGGTGTTTAGTGTTTTCTTGTATCAGTTGGCTGTTCTGCAGTGATTCAGCTAAGAACAGTCTGTGCTTATTATCCAGAAAAGAAATGACATAGAAGAAATTTTAGGGCAAAGGGAAACTACATTATGAGTGAAAGTAAAGCGTCACTCATGCTAGAAAGAATTTCCAGGGCTCTTGGAAGAAGGATGAAAAATAATGTAATGAAGCTGGTAGGGTATGAAAAGAGGCAGCTAACTCTACTGGGTCTTTGCTTTACATCATTTGAGCTACCATTCAGAAAGACTACCCAACTATAATTTTAGCAACCACTACCTGACCCTTAGTCTATGAATTGCATGAGTTTCAAGTTAGAGAACACAAATCATTTAGTCTTCTTTTGGTAAGTATCACACAGTGCCTTTATCAAAGTATTAGCTGAGTTAGCTGGCTTTTCTTTTAGCGTCTATTCTTTTATGAACATTGAGTATATCTTCCATTGGCCATTCCAAAGGGATGATACTTAGGCACATCTTGAGACTTTGCTGTATTCATAAGAAAATTATCTCATGAGGACACCCCTCATTTCTGCTAAACTGCCACTAACACTTTTAAAGACTCAGGTTATTCACAAGTATCTGGGATAAAGAGTGAGCCTATGTGCCTAGTCTACTTGTGGTGGCAGAAAGGAATGGCTCATGAACCTGTCCGTATGCGGAGCTAAATGGAGCCAACTCAACATCATTCCCCCACCCACTTGCTACACTAAAAATAATAATAAAAGATTTCTATTTCTGAGTCATGTTCGAAATTAATTAGAATGATGTTTGTATGAATCCATTATGACATTAAACCAATTCCACAAAGTAGTCTAGGGAAAACCTCATGTTATCAGATCCTCTCTTATGTCCTGCCATTTCTCAAAAAAAGATGTTCATTGCAAAGTGATATGAACACTGGAAAGGTGCTAATTTCAATTTGATTCTAATTGGATGAGTGACATGAGTAAGTGATTCTAAGAATTTGTTTCTTTTTCAGTAGTACGGAATTTAATTAGTTCTCAGTATGTTCGTGAAGATTGAATGAGAAACATGCATATATTTCTGTGTATTGTAAATATTAAAAACTGTAGTTATTCAAATGCGTATATAAATATAAAGCATAACGATCATAATATGATACCACCCATAAAGTCATCATCTAATTTAAAAACGAAAACATTGACACTTGAATCTCCCCCATTGCAACATCTTTCCTGAATTGTGTATTTTTTCCTTTCGATTTAACTTTTTTTTCTGTCATATGTCTGCATAAGATTTTATAGTTTTCCTTGTTTTAAGCTTTTTAAATAATATACTGTAGTTGTAGATTTTGTGCTTTGCTTTTCTTGCTTAACTTATGGTTCTAAAAACCAGTCATGTGTTGGGCATGTATAATTTGTTTATTTTTAATCTCTTTGATATTTGACTATATACATTTCAGTTTGTGTATTGACTCCTCTGTCTACAGATATTCTGCTATTTCTGTTTTTGCTACTACAAAAATAATGCTGCTTTAAATTTTATTTTGTATACTTTTTTGAGGCATGTGTGTGGGTTACTCTAAGGTAAAACCTAAGAAAATATTGCTGGGTCCTAAGATTGTCACATGCTCAAATTTACAAGATAATGCCAAATCATTTTCCAAAGTAACTGTACCTATTAATACTACCACTACGAGTATATTGGTGCCCACATAACTGCTTAGCCTTGCAAAGCTTGGTAGGATCAAGCAATAATTTCTGCCCATCAAATGGAAAAAAGTGAAATCTCAGTGTGCCTTTAATTTGCATTTCTTATGCTTAAGAATTGTTTCTTTTTTAACCATTTATATTTTACTTTTGTAGAAATGCTTGCTTATTATTTTGCCCTCCATTTTTTCTTATTGGATTGCTTTTCTCATTAATTTATACGAATTTTATATGGTTTGGATACAAATGATTATATTACTGAAAATATCCTCTTCAGTTTGTTGTGTATTTTCTACTTTATCTTGAGATGGATAAAAGTTTTAAATTTGATTGTGTTAAAATTAACGTTTTTAAATTTTATAATCTGTATCTTTAATGACTTATTTATAAAATTTTCCTTTATAGATGTCATAAAGATATCTCTCTATATTTTTTCTCTTTTTTGCATACATACATTAAGTCATTTTATCATTTTTAGTGATAAAATGCAGTTATCTCTGAAAAAATAATTTTTAAAATTATATTTGCTTTCTTTAAAAATTGATCTTGGCATGCTTCACTGCGAAGCTTGAGGCTTCACGGCACACTGTGCTGAAATTCTCTATAAAACATTGGTTCTCGGCCGGGCACGGTGGCTCAAGCCTGTAATCCCAGCACTTTGGGAGGCCGAGGCGGGTGGATCACAAGGTCGAGAGATCGAGACCATCCTGGTCAACATGGTGAAACCCCGTCTCTACTAGAAATACAAAAAATTAGCTGGGCATGGTGGCACGTGCCTGTAATCCCAGCTACTCAGGAGGCTGAGGCAGGAGAATTGCCTGAACCCAGGAGGCGGAGGTTGCGGTGAGCCGAGATCGCGCCATTGCACTCCAGCCTGGGTAACAAGAGCGAAACTCCATCTCAAAAAAAAAAAAAAAAAAAAAAAAAAACATTGGTTCTCAAAATCTCATGATTTTGAGAATCTCATGATTTTGAGAGTTCATGACACTTTCAGTGTCTTAGGCTTTTTTTTTTTTTCTCACAAGACACCTAAGTTAAATAAAAACAAAGCACAAAGCTAACAGCTCATGTATTAAGTAATAAGCTTCCATATTTATAGTTGTAACTTGCATGGTGCCCAATAGATGTCACTCTGTTTTCCTCGAAATTTTTAAATATCCCTCAGTGCCCCTGTTAATTCATGGTAGTGCCCCAAGGCACTGTGGCACCCAGTTTTGGAACTGCAGTTTTAAAGGTCATAAATTGAAAGAAAATGATAGCAAGTGTGGAGGTTTTTAAAGAGCTCTTTATAGGTCCCTGGACAGCATCTTTTTTTCAATTAAGGCTGGAACCTTTTTGCCCTATGCCATAACCTGTGTCTGCAACTTCCTCTAATTGGGGTGAGTAAGAGGCTTCGTTATGTATATAATAGCTAAGAATATAGTAATAATGGCTTAAATAATGGTTACTTTGAAACTGCTAACATTGAGAAGACAAAATAAAATGCATTGAAAAGGATAGAGGTTTCAGTGTAATTAGCAAGAAATAATGAAATGATTTGATGGGGCCGCTCAGTTTTGTATAACTTCAGTACTTTCAATCTAAATGCAGAACATGGCTATTGTAATCTAGCCTTTAAATGGCTTCCCTGAAGAGGTTTTAATGTATCTGGCCTCTTAAGAAACACATTTGGTATTGTAATATGTTTTGCTTCCATGTTCTATCTCCAAGGATGATTTGACGAAATCTCGCATAAATTTATTTTCAGGGCACGCAATTTCCCTTTTAGGAGCCATCTATTCATCCCACAGAGGTAGAGAGATATACAATAATCACATGTGGATATTCAGTAAGTGAGGTCCTCACAGATCCTCTCTGTATGTCGCTATGTGCATAATTTTGTTAATCACTAGACATATTAGACAAGAAATTTGAGGACCTTAACTACAGATTAAAATCTGAGGAACCTTAACTAAATCTGAGGAACCCTAACTACAGACTAGAAATTTATATCAAATAAACATTTAAATGTCATATTTACCATTTAAAAATCTGCATAGCAAATCATTGAAAAAAATAAAAAATATACAATTTGGGAACATTTTAAACCAAGAAGAATTTGTTTTTCTGGTTCTTTCTTTCTTTTCTTTTTTTTTTTTTTTTTTCTGGCTTCCACAGACAACTTACCTTTATCCTGTGATTTTTATTTCTGGTTAAAATATACAGAAATCGTTAAGCAGATTCATAGTGCTGAATGATAAAATTGTATTACGAGATGCGCTGGGACTCAATATGACCTTATCAAGAGAGGTGAGCCATTCATTAATTCAGATAATGGAGCTTATTATCATAATCTTTTGCTTATGCTATTGTTGAGCTTAACTACTTATTCATATTTGTATATGCATATTGAGATAATATCATTTCATTAATTTCTGAACTGAACACTAATCCTCCTAAGAGTACTAGTGAAAGTTTTAGACTGCACTATTTTTAACTATATATTTGTATGTTATTTTCATATATGCTTGAATAACATATCAGCGATTGAAACTTCCAATTACAATATACTACTGCAGTGAATCAACTAATACATACACATATCCATTTGCCATAGCAGATAATTTTTGTAAGTGTCCAGCACAGTTCTTAGTATGTAGAGGATGTTTAAATCTGCTAAGTTCCTTTTCTTTCTTGATTATTAATATTTTTTCCTAATGCTCTTTGTGTAATGATTCCTTCCTTTTTTGCTCGAATCCTTACAATCCTATACTTAACATAGCAACAGAAGAATGTTTTTAAATGTAAACCAGATGATGTCACTCCACCCCATGAGACTTCCACTGTTCTCTGTTAAACACAGAAAGTAAGAAAAAAATATATCAAAAATCTACAAAGACCTACACTAATCTCGTCCGGGCTTTCCCAGCAATTTCATGTAATGTCCAACCACTAGGCCTTGCCGGCTCTACTTCAATCTCTCCAGCCTTTTTGCTACATTAAGTTAGATCGAGTTTTGGCTGAGGTATTTTTTTTTTTTTTCATATTTTACCTTTTCCTAGATTGCTCTTCCAACAGATATTCACAACTCCATCAACACTTCTATATATGTGCTAAAATGATTCCTTGTCCAAAATAGCTTCAGTGACCAACTGATCCAGAATATAATCTCGATCAAAACTTTCCTTGCCTTTTCCTCACTACTTAATATTTATATCAAACGTTTATTTGTGTACTTTACATGTTTGTTTATTTTCTGCACTAACATTATGATGATCATACTATTTAATGCCCAAACAAAATACTTTTGTGAATGACAGAGAAAGCTAAAATAATTATAAGTACATAATTTTTGATATAGGCACTACTGACAAAAAACAATTGGTGTTATGATAGTGTTGAATCTATGAAATAGTACTATTCAAAAGTTATTTTCTAAAATGGAATTTTCTAAAAATAAAAACAGCATATGTGCATGAAAAATAAAAAAGAATGTTATATTTATTATTGGAAGATTTAAAATAGTGTAAGTAGTAATTTATTTAATATATTTTTGATCCTTTAATAAATTGTATAGTATCTAACTTTATTATAATGCCAATGGTATTTGTTCAAAATATTTTAATGTCTATTTTTAATTTGCCTGAAAGTTATCTTTGATGAAATTTTTTGGTTAATAAATTTGAAAATACTGAAACTCTCATCTGAGTTTCTATAAATCCTAAATTTTTACTTGAAAAATAATTTCTCTCTAGAGAATGAAGTAGCTTGTAATCTTGGAGAAATTCCTACTAAATAAATGATACTATCGACACTATTTTCTTCAATTAGAAATATATAAATTTTTCAGCTTATATATTTTTGCGGGTGCTATGTTTTTGCCTCCAATTATAATTTTTGGCAAATATTTCAGAAGACAAAACTTGTCTTCTATTTCGTTATTCAAAATTCCATAGACTGTGTTTCATAAACCTCGATACTATCACATCATAGGCAATTTCAGTTTGATTTCATTCTGGTGCAGAATATAAGTTTGTTCAAGTAAAACTGGAGCCACTTTAAAAGATTCTTCCACAGACTGAGATATTCCCAAGCCAACTTTGCTGAATTTCAGAATAAAATGTTATTATTCTTTGTACCCTCATTTTATTTGTTCATTTTTTCTTTGTGTTTATAGAAAATTTTAATATTTTTCTTTTTTCAGGTTTGGTTTTTAATTTACTAAACATAATTTTTAAAGGTGAATTTTGTAAGGCTGCATTAATTATATGTTTTAAATAAAGACATAAAATTAATTTTGAGAACTACAATAAAAATTAGAAAACTATTAAAAATGTAGTATCAGTACACTACATTTAGCCTGTTTAAAGTTAGTTCTTCTAAGTATAATGTACTTTAAAACTCTGGTTTATCAATTTGTTTTGTTTCATTTTGCGAGACATCATAGCAGCCTTGACATAAAAATTATTTGGTTTTATCATTTTGACAGTGAGTAAAATATTCAGAATAATATATAGAATAAAATAAAATATTTGTACATTTTCACAACTGCTTGTTTAGGACGTAATTTTGTGTTACTTGTACAGCATGACCAATTAAGATTTCTTAACCTAGTAATTTCGTATTTCACAGTGAATGGACACCAAAATTTTTATTTGAATTATCAACACACACAAAATATTTTTGTGTTAAACTTTTAAACTGAATTTTCAATAACATTCATAATGATATTAAATGTTCCCCCTTTACAGAATAAAGTTCCATGAGCTTTATTTGTTAACCTTTATTGATACACACAATTAATGAAGCATGTAAGTAATAAGCTGAAATTACTTAACTGGTGAGAGATTTTTTTTTGCTAGCAGAACAAACACATTAACAGCAGTGTCTTCAATTTTCATGCATGAACAAGAAAATTTGGAAGCAAAACTGAACACATTTAATTTAGAACAATCATTTTTATTTGAAAACTCATGTTGCACAGAACGATATATAAATTAATTTTCTGAAGATACATGCATTAAATCAGGGCTTTCGGGCAGTGTGCTTAAAACTTTGGAAACATTGCTGAAGTTGCTTATCAGCTTAAGGAGATTTTGGGCTGAGACGATAGGGCTTTCTAGATATACAGTCATGGTCTGCAAACAGGGACAATTTGATGTCCTCTCTTCCTATTCGAATACACTTTACGTATTTCTTGCTCTTGCCCGATGGCCCTAGCCAGAACTTCCAATACTATGCTGAATAGGAGTGGTGAGAGAGAGTATCCTTGTTTTGTGCCAGTTTTCAAAGGGAATTCTTCCAGTTTTTGTCCATTCAGTATGATATTGGCTGTGGATTTGTCATAAATAGCTCTTACTATTTTGAGATACGATCCATCAATATTAGTTTATTGAGCGTTTTTAGCATAAAGGGCTGTTGAATGTTGTCGAAGGCCTTATCTGCATCTGTTGAGATAATCATGTGGTTTTTGTCTTTGGTTCTGTTTATGTGATGGATTATGTTTGTAGATTTGCAGATGTTGAACCAGCCTTGCATCCCTGGGATGAAGCCAGTTGATTGTGATGGGCAATAAAAAAATAAAAGAGAAAAAATTAAAAATGAAAAAAATACTTTGTAAGCATTCGGTAAGAACAAGCTGAAATTACATGTATATATTTAAAAAGTCCAAAAGCAGCTTTGGCAATTGACAAACGAAAAAATGACTCCATAACTTGATCAACTGTTTATCCTCACTTGCAAAGAAAACAAATTCAAACAAATGAAAAAAAAAAAAAAAGAAAGAAAGAAAAAGAAAAGAAATGAAAAAGAAAAAAGTCAGTAAGAAAACACAGACACCTAAAAGAAAGGTAGGCAATAGTCTTGAATAGGAGAAAAAGAGGAGCTCCCAATGGCTGATATACATTTGAAAAGGCATCCAACTTCATTTATTGTCAAGGAAATGCAAATAAAAACACAGTGCCGCATCACTTTCACTATAAGGTTAAAATAAAATAGGTTAGGTAGAGTGACCTCAGGAATTAAAAAAAGAAGCAAATGTTGGTGCAGTTATGAGCAAATAGAACTTTCATATACTGTTGAGAGTGTATACTGGTACCAGAACTTGGAAAACTTAGTAACTGCTAAAGCTGGAGGCTTGCATACCCTATGACCCAGTAATTTCAGTTAGGAATATATTAATAAGAAATGCATACCTGTGTCTGCCATATTTTGTTAATAGCCCCAACTGGAAACTACTCATATATTTATCAACAGTAGAATGGATAAATTGTGGGATATTCACACAATTGAATCCTATATAGCAGTGAATGAACATAGCAGTGTGAATGAATTCTGCAAACCCAATGTTGAAATAAAGATGCCAAACACAAAAGACCACATATTGTACAATTAATGCATGTAAAGTCCCTAAACAGGCAAAATTCGTCTAGGTACTTAGAAGCAGGATTAATGGTATACCTGTAGTGTAGGAAAGTAGTGACCAGAAAAGAGGATTCTGGGAAGCTAGAAAAAAAAAAAAAAAAAAAAAAAAAAAAAAAAAAAAAAAAAAAAAAAAGCTTTTTGATGTGCTGTTGCATTCTGTTTGCCAGTATTTTATTGAAGATTTTTGCATCAATGTTTATCAGGGATATTGGCCTGAAATTTTTTTTTAATTGTGTCTCTGCCATGTTTTGGTATCAGGATGAGGTTGGTCTCATAAAATGAGTTAGGGAGGATTCCCTTTTTGTATTGTTTGGAATAGTTTCAGAAGAAATGGTACCAGCTCCTCTTTGTACCTCTGGTAGAATTTGGCTGTGAACCCGTCTGGTCCTGGACTTTTTTTGGTTGGTAGGCTATTAATTGCTGCATCAACTTCAGGTCTTCTTATTGGTCTATTCATGAGTTCAGCTTCTTCCTGATTTAGTCTTGGGAGGGTACAAGTGTCCAGGAATTTATCAATTTCTTCTAGATTTACTGGTTTATTTGCATAGAGGTGTTTGTAGTAGTCTCTGACAGTAGTTTGTATTTCTGTGGGATTGGTGGTGATATCCCCTTTTTCATTTTTTATTGCATCTATTTGAATCTTCTCTTGCCTTTTTTGTTAGTCTGGCTGATGGTTTGTCTATTTTGTTGATCTTTTCAAAAAATTAGCTCCTGGATTTATTGATTTTTTTGAAGGCTTTTTTGTGTCTCTGTCTCCTTCAGTTCTGCTTTGATCTTAGTTATTTCTTGCCTCTGCTAGCTTTTGAATTTGTTTGATATTGCTACTCTAGTTCTTTTAGTTGTGATGTTAGGATGTCAATTTTATACCTTTCCTTGCTTCTCTGGTGGGCATTTAGTCCTATAAATTTGGTCTAGACACTGCTTTAATTGTGTCCCAGAGATTCTGGTACTTTGTATCTTTGTTCTCATTGGTTTCAAAGAACATCTTTATTTCTGCCTTCATTTCATTATTTATCCATTATTATTCAGGAGCAGGTTGTTCAGTTTCCATGTAGTTGTGTGGTGTCAATGTCCAAAAATTTCCAGCATTCCTATACACCAATAATAGACAAACAGAGAGCGAAATCATTAGAAAACTCCCATTGACAATTGCTACAAAGAGAATAAAATACCTAAGCTTACAAATAGCAAGGGATGTAAAGGACCTCTTCAAGGAGAACTACAAATCACTGCTCAAGGAAATAAGAGAGGATACAAACAGATGAAAAAAATTTCCATACTCATGCTTAGGAAGAATCAGTGTCACGAAAATGGCCATACTGCCTGAAGTAATTTATAGATTCAATGCTATACCCATCAAGCTACCAATGAATTTCTTCACAGAATTGGGAAATAATTTTTAAAAAAATCTTAAACTTCACATGAAACCAAAAAAGAGCCTGTATAGCCAAGACAATCGTAAGAAAAAAAAAAAAAAGAGCTGGAGGCATAATGCTACCTGACTTCAAACTTTATTATAAGGCTCTTGTACTTTAAAAAGCATGGTACTGGTACCAAAACAGAAATATAGACCAATGGAACAGAACAGAGGCCTCAGAGAGAATGCCACACAACTATAATCATCTGATTTTTGACAAACCAGACACAAACAAGCAATGGAGAAAGGATTCCCTAGTTAATAAATTTCCCTAATGAGAAAACTGGCTAGTCACATGCAGAAACCTGAAACTGGATCCCTTCCTTATACCTTATACAAAAATTAGCTTCAGATGGATTAAAGATTTAAACATGAGGCCTAACATCATAAAACCTCTAGAAGAAAACCTAGGCAATACCATTCGGGACATAGGCAAAGGCAAGGACTTCATGACTAAAACACCAAAAACAATCGCAACAAAATAGACAAATGAGATCTAATTAAACTTAAGAGCTTCTGCACAGCAAAAGAAACTATCATTAGAGTGAACTGGCAACCAACAGAATGGGAAAAAATTTTGCAATCTACCCATCTGACAAAGGCCTAATATCCAGAATCTACAAAGAACAAATTTATGAAAAGAAACAACAACAACAACAACAACAACAACAAAAAAAAAAAAAAAAAAAAAAAAAAAAAAAAAAAAAAAACAAAAAAAAAAAAAAAAAACCCATCAAACCCATCAAAAAGTGGGCAAAGGATATGAACAGATACTTTTCAAAAGAGGACATATATACAGCCAAGAAACATATGAATAAAAGCTCATTACCACTGGTCATTAGAGAAATACAAATTAAACTGTATTGAGATACCACCTCACGCCTGTTAGAATGACAATCATTAAAAAATCAGGAGACAAGAGATGCTGGAGAGGATGTGGAGAAACAGAAATGTTTTTACACTGTTGGTGGGAGTATAAATTAATTCAACCATTGTGGAAGACAGTGTGACAATTCCTTAAGGATCTAGAAATAGAAATACCACTAGACTCAGCAATCTCATTACTGGGTATATACCCAATAAATAATTCTATTATGAAGACACACGCACACACATGTTTATTGCAGCACTGTTCACAATAGCAAAGACTTGGAACCAACCCAAATGTTCATCAATGACAGACTGGATAAAGAAAATGTGGCACATATACACCATGGAATACTATGCAGCCATAAAAAGGATGTGTTCATGTTCTTTGCAGGGACATGGATAAACCTGGAAACCATCATTCTCAGCAAACTGATCACAAGAACAGAAAACCAAACACTTCATGTTTTCACTCATAAGTGGGTGTTGAACAATGAGAACACATAGACACAGGGAGGGGAACATCACACACCAGGGCCTGGGAGGGGTGGGGAGGGCTAGGGGAGGAATAGCAGGGGTGGGGGAATTGGGGAGGGATAGCATTAGGAGAAACACCTAATGTAGATGATGGGGCAATGGATACAGCAAACCCCGACCATGGCACATGTATACATATATAACAAACCTACATGATCTGTACATGTACCCCAGAACTTAAAGCATGATAAATAAATTTTTAAAAATATTATAAAACTTTGGAAACAGATACTATTCTCTTTTCAGTAGATTCGTGTCTTCTAATTTTCTCATAGTAATATCACAGGGTCCTCATACGTGATGCTGAATATGGACACTAATTTTTTTACCTGTTACTTTAGTGTTCCCTAAAAGAGGGGTCCCCAAACCCCATGCCAGAGAGCAGTTCTGGTCTGTGGCCTGTTAGGAATCAGGCTGCACAGCAGGAGGTAAACAGCAGGTGAGCAAACATTGCCACCTGAGGTGGCTCCTTCAGATCAGCAGCAGCATTAGAATTTCGTGATCGTAAACCCTGTTGTGAACTCTGCATGTGAGAGATCTAGGTTGTATGTTCCTTATGAGAATCTAAAGCCTGATGAGCTGAGGTGGAACAGCTTCATCCTGAAACCATCCCCCTGCCACGTCCATGGAAAAATTGTTTTCCACAAACCCAGTCCCTTGTGCCAAAAAGGTTGGGAACTGCTGCCCTAAAACACAAAACCTAAGCAAAAATTTTACAGTAACTATTTTATCGATTGTGCAATTCAAGAAACGCTTGAGGTTGGGGAGAGGATAAGACATTAGTAGGGGATGGAGGCAAAACAAATATAAGGAGTGGCATTGCTAAACAGGTCGGAACATGGGGACAAGCAATTGCTTTGTCTAGTGAGCCATCTTCAAAGGGATTGCTTCTTTGACTGTTTACCTTGGGAGAAGCAGGGAGAAAAGAACATCTAAATAGCTTGCTTCTCTTCTGCCTTCAATGTTCACCCCTGAGAGCATTAACATTAACTTCTGCAGCATCTTATACTTAAGCAGCAACCAGAAACCCAGGGACAGGAAAAGAAGGACTTCCAGTGTAGACTGGAAGTGAGGCAATCATAGGGCATGTCCAGCAAGTCTGTTGAAATGAGATTGGGTACAAGATGGGAATATTACCAGCCATTGAGTGCCACCTCATTTAGAAAGCAAAGCCAGTGTGCAGGAACGGTTAATGCATAAACTGAATTTGGTACAATCCATTCATTGTGCAGGTCAGATCTGCTCACACTATACTATGATATTTAATCCTCACCTTCAATTCTTCCTCAGGAGAAGCATGAAAATTCAGTCTTTAAGTATTATTGTTAACTGTTGCATCCTTAAACAAATAGCACATAGACAACTTTTTATGGTGTTATCTAATGACGCTACAGATGGCCACCTTCAGCTGTAATTTTGGTTCTTGCTCAGTGGGGTGATCTGGACTTTGGATTTGCGGTTTATCATCCCTAAGTTACTTCGAGCTTCTGGGCATGTGTTCTATGCAATTAACAGTTTTGATTATCACTAGACACAAAAGCATCAGGAGAGATTGCAGTTAATCTACTTCATTCCAGAAATATTTCTTTTTGCCCTCACTGTGTAGTAGCAACTATAGCGTCTCATGATTATCAAGATGACTCCCACTAGTATATTCCAGGTGCACCAGGATTAGGAGCTTAAAATTCATACATTTCTTCTCCACTTGGAAAATAACGTCTCTAAACTAGCAAAGTCTAAGGCAGATGGAAAGCACTAAATTTTGAACAAGAGAGTATGTTTAAAATAACTGTGAATAATGGCAAGCATGGGATCCCATTCCTACTCCTTGCCTCCCAGACCTATGCATCAGCTGTTGGTTCAGAGCATACAGTGTGCATTAGGAGATAACACCCTGGGATTTTTTTCTCTGAGCTGGCTCCTTAATTGAGTCTTCATTCTAACAGTGTAATGAAATACAAGTAGTAAGCCCCCCAAGTCTTGTGAGTATCTATTCGTTATCATACCTCTTCTGTAATAAAATGGTTCCTTATTCTAAAGCAATCCCACATGAAATGCTCTGTTGAGATGTCAGGCATTTTTTAAGCCCTCAACTGATGATATTGATTGAAGAACTGTGCAAAAAAAATTGAAACTCATGTCTAGAATGTGCATTTGTTCTGATAAGGACAATCACTATACCTTTCCTGGTGAAAGGGGTCTTGTTTCATTGATCTGTCACCAAGGGGCTGCTTAAACTCCTACAAAGTAGTGCCACATGGAGAACTCTGCAATGATATGCACTGCTCTCAGGCTGGTCATTCAGCAATAGTAGCAATAGATCAGCCTTGGTGAAGATGAATACATCTTACTAGCCTCATGCATAGCTGTAATCCTTCTGTTATGATCACCCCAGTTATGTGCATTGCAGTAGTCATTCTGCCTACCTTGTTGAAGAGATGCTCCCTGGAGATGGGTTCTCCCTGGTAGAAATTAATATTAGTACACATATCTGCCTATATCGTGCCCAGTCCTATAGGATCTTCCATATACTTCCTTCCCAGAGTTCTTCATTCTGACTTACTAGTCTTATTCATTTGAGGACTCTGACCACTGAGTCATGCCACTGCCACAACCCAGGAATCAAGAGATTATCTGCATCTTTTGTCAGCTCTCAGTTCATGCAAAGTAATGACTGAATTCACTGTTCAAAGCTTTGCTCACCAGGAGAAGTTCCCTTTGTTGCTGTCTCTAAGGCCAACCCTGAGTGGAACTGAAATGTGGCAGTGGTTCACTTCAAGCTTGCAACTGACATTTTGGGCTGTCTCATCTGTTAATGACATCAATTTCTTTCCTTCTCTGATGTTGCACATGTGGAACTTCCTGTCACACATTTTGCCTTCTGTGATTGAATATCATTTGCTTATTTATAATATTTATTGCTTTTCCCTTTAAAATCAAATGTAAGCTCTATGAAGTTTACTTTTTATATTTTTTATTAACTGATAGGTCTTCCTTGCTTAAAAAGACCTGGAATATAGTGCTCTATGCGTTCAATAAATGTTTGGTAAAAGAATGAATAGATGAACTCTCCCTATATCCTTTCCCTGCTTCGATTTTGTTCAAAGTATTATCACAATGCAACATTATACTATAATTTTTTTTCAGTCTTTCCCTCCTCCACTAAAACATAAAACACACAAGAGATTGTCTGCTTTGTTTAAGGCATTATCCCCTGCAACTATAGAAAAGTCTGCTTTGACAAATATTTGTTTTGTTAATTAGCAAATGGACAATGTTTTTCTCATTTCCTGACTGTCAGCAAGTAACACCTAGTGTACTGTATGTTATGTAACAGGTGCTCAGTGAAAAGGAGTGTTACAAAACAAACGCATTAAAATTCTAAGTAGCATGTGGCTCAAAGGTGGCTTCTCTCAATACTACTCTGATCTTTCAGAAGTCAAATTGACAAGACCCAACAAGATAACTTTGCCTCCTTAAACTTGTTCCTCAGGAAGTTTCAGAGGAAAATTCAAATGATTTATCAGCCACAAAGACTAGAAATTGTTATTTATTTTATTTATATACATAGCTTTTATTTCAAATCCTGTCGACTTATAGTTTAAGATTTCCGTGATTCCTATTACTTTATTTCATTGGGAAAAAAAATATACGTATCAAAAACCAATATCTTCTGAAGTGACGTGGGAAGCTATGAGGCTCCTTTGTACCTTTACTTCACCTCACACGTAGAAAGAATTACATCCCTAAAGGGCACCACGTTTTAAAAAACACTATCGTATTTTATTATATGCATATCTGGAATAGAATATCTGACAAGAGAATGGGCACGGACAATTTCCCCTATCATTACATGGAAGATGAATATGGAATTAATTTTCATTTTTGACACATTATATTGAGATTTTTAAATTCATTCTCTGTAAGTTGAGTTTGGAAGAAGTCTAATCTCATGGTATCATTTGAGGACAGCTCTATGAATATTTGTGACAAATGAATCTTTTATTTGCCTTGAAAATTATGATTCAATTTGATGAAATGAAAAAAATTTATGGATAATGTTTAATCATGACTGTCATGTAAGAGCTAAGCTGTCAGCAGGATGCTATGACACCTAGAGTTAGTCACTTCCAGCTGAGAAAGAATCCTCACAGTTTCTAATAGCTTAGGAAGCTGTGACTTGATATTCTGGCTCATTTAATAGATTCATTGTGTTTCATGTTCTATATGGATTCAATATTTGAAACCAGTCTAAAGATGATTTAATGTTTAATGTCATTATACTCTTTATATTTCTACTTATTAAAATGAATGCAGAAATATTTTTCCAAAATTTAAAAAGGCTTTAATTGATATGAACATCATTTTGACCATGAAACTTAAAGAGATGCTTTGTTAAATTAATCAACATGTGATTACTATGATAAAGTTATATACCTAGTCTTTTGCTTTGAACTGTAGAGTTATCAATAATATATGGTTTTTGTCCTCTACCCCTGAGGAATTCCTAAATGGAGAGAAAAAAGAAACAGACAAGAAAAACCATGTAACTCTACAATGTAGTGCATGGAACATACTTACTTGTTAATTTATGTGGCACAGACTAGGAACCATAGTACTGATTTTAAGTACAATAATTAAATAAAAGTGATTATTTTGCTTTTTTTCCCCTCCTTATTGTCTAGGAACTTTTATTATTCTTTCCTTTCATTTATTAAGCCACATGCTCATTATTTCCCTGTTTCTTAGCAATTGCTAGACTTTAATCCAATTGGTCATTTATTACTTTCAATTCCGTGTGATTCTTTTAGTCTTTTCCTACAATATTTTGATGAAAATTTGGACAGTATGCCTATTAACTTTGTAGATGTTACAAAACACAGTAATTTTTACATTTGATAACAAGATTCAAATTAAAAAATGAACAAGCTGTTTGCAGAGTTTTAAATAACAAATGCACATTTAACAGGTATAAAGTAAGTTTTGTTCTTGGTTACAAAATACCAATTTCACATGTAAATAAAGGATTTTTTTTAACAATAGCATTATGAGAAAGAATTGAACCTGAGGCTTCATATTCAGCTTAAGACAATATAATATTTTGTCCAACAGAAGATTTATACGATATGAACATGGAAACTGAGGGTTTAGAATACAGAGGATGATAATTCTTTTCTACTATAGAATGCATATGTGACACCTCAAGTCTTGTATTTGGATATGGCCTTTTTACTTTCAAAACACTGGAATATAAGATTATTCATTTAGAGACTCAATATTACTATTATAAAATGCATGGTTGAAGAGAATATAAGAATACAGATTGATGAAGAAAATTATAAAGCACTCTAAGTACTGAACTACAGTTTTAGAGCCAGATAAGAAAAACTTTTATCAAGAGCCAGAAATGTTCAAAAACTGAGTTGACTACTGGAAGAAAATATTAATGTAGTGGTCTTGAGGTTTTCAAACATGGACCAGAAAATCAAATATCAGATATGTATTGTGGAAGAAATATAAGCAATATTTTGTTAGTTGAAATAAATGTCCTTAAGTATGAAATTCAGTGAGTCTATCATATATTTAAAAAAAATATAATATTTATATTATTTATAGATATGTTAAATATCTATAAATAAATAAATATTATTTATTTTTATTATTATTTATATATTATTATATAATAATATATAATATTTATATATGTTATTTATATAAATATTATATAATATAAATAAATATTATATATATATATATAATTTATGTATATATATATCTCCTTTTCATTACCCCCAACCAACAATACATATGTCAATTCTCATAGCAAAACTTCAATCATTTGTTCATCTATTTGCTTTTTATTATTTTTGCATAGCATTGTTAAACTGTGTTTTTCAAATCTATAGTTACAAGATAGAACACGAATACACTTCTCTCTTCCAAAATCACCTTTGTAATTTATTATGTGAAGTTTGTTTTCTTTATAATGTGCAGTCTTTGAAACTTAGCTTCCACATTCTATTGATTTATATTAACACTTAAGTCATCTAACTCTGTAATCACTGGTATTCAAACCCAAAATTTAAATTTTTGCTTTTCTTAGTCTTTTTCACTTCCCTGAGACCTCTGTCTTTACATGCAACCACCCTTCAAGACTTATCTTCAGTTGCATAACTTCTAGAAAATCTTTGGGGATACTGAAAGTAAATATTTTTTTTCTCATTTTTGAATTTCTACTATGCTTAATAAAACATTATTACCACCCTATTTACTTTCATATGTGGATTCATGAATAAAAAATTATTCCAGAACTTGATGTCTAGAGACCTGGGTTCTAGTTATGACTCTACTTCCATTTAGCTGTGTAGCCTCAATAAAGCATTACAACTTTCTGTATGACAGGACCTTTATCCACACAATAAAGATATATTTCAATTATAATAAATATTGAATGATTCTTTTTTGCCTTATGATAATTCTTATATTGTTGACTTGTTTAATTATTATAATATAAATTCCTCATGAGAATAGTGGATTTTATGTTGCCTTGTTTCCCCTTAATATTCTTCATTTAACTATCAACAAAGTTTCTACTTGAGTGCTTTCAGTAAGTACAAGGTCAGATAAACTTAAAACTAACAAGTACTTAATAGTTTCATTCACTCTTTGTATTTGTCGGTACTTTGATATATTTTCATTCCTCAAAATAATTTAGTAGTTCGATTTTCAAATATCTTTTCAGGGTCTGAAAATATTTGAGACATCGCAAATATTTTTTGAGATATCTCAATCCAAACATTTTTTTCTTATAAATTTTGTGTAAAGAATATATTTTATTTAAGTATCTTAAAAGTATCATTACAGTTTAAATAATGGTTTATTTCACTAAATTTATCTGTATGAACATACTGAGCAAATAAGAGAAATGCAATGCATTATTTTACACATTAATCACATGAATTGCTTCCAGCTTTGAATCTCTGTCTTCATTTATTATTTATTTTTGTTTATTTACTTTTGAGACAGGGTCTCAGGGTCTTGCTGTCACCCAGGATGGAGTGCAGTGGCACAATCATAGCTTACTACAGCCTCAAACTCCTGAGTTCAATTGATTCTTCTACATTAGCCTCGGATTAGCTGGCACCTGGGACCACAGACATACACCACCATTCCCCACCGATTTTTTAAATGTGTTTGATTTTTAGTAAAAGACAAGGTCTCACTATGTTGACCAGGCTGATCTCAAACCCCTTAGCTTAAGCAATCATCCTGCCTTAGCCTCTAAGTGCCGGCATTATAGGCATGAGCCACTGCACCCAGCCTGGCCGTATTTTCTCACTCAGAAACTAAATATACCACTTTGAAACAAGATAATACATCAACTTCTAGTAACATATTTCTTCTGAACAGGTGCTCCTAGCAAAACCTCAAAATGACTACACTTTGGCACCTGCTGAAGGTCTGTGCCCCTCAGTGGCATGGCTTTAATTGGAACTCAGTAACAGATATGTCATTAGCCCTATGTGATAACCAGATCTAATCCCGTTCATTCTAGTTGCTTCAAATGTTCCACCTCGGAACAATTGAACCCCAGTGGATAATGATCAATTACTCTTCACTCATTAGTGTGAGGAATGGTGCCCTCATATGAAATGAAATGCTCTTATGCTGATTTTCAATAAACTAACCATGCATGGCAACCAGTCACCACTACTAAGGAGGAATCTGTTGAATTAGAAGTATTATTTCAGACATTTGTGCATGTAGAGTCACTGTTGAAAGAAAATCATCTATTGTCATTCCAGACATCTCATCTTTCTTCTGCAGAATACTTTCAATCTACAGAATAGAATAAAGAGAAGACAGATGTCTTTAGTGTGTTGTTTTTTATGACTGCCCAATGCTAAAGCAGATTTCAAAAGTTTCAGGCCGTCCTTTTTTTTTTTTTTTCAAATATAATTAGAGGACTTAGTCAAACATGTATGCATATTGTAGCAGTCAACTATTGCCAGAAACACAAAATTTCAGAGGCACAAAATTTCATTGGCATTCAAAACAAACATTCCTTTTTATATATCCATGGCCTACTGGGACAGCTCATTCAAATCCCGCCCTTGGAGTGGTTCCACAATTCCACTGGATGGCTCTACTTTCAGGTCAGAGTCCACCTGAGCTTGGATAGGGAGTCTTGGCTTCCCCTAAGTTAATTATGCCTGAAGGGATAGTAGCTTTGCTCACTGATGTTAACAAAAGAGCAAGAGGGAAGAACGAGATGTCTTTGAAGCCTTAGGCAAAAAACAGGTGCACTTTCACTTCCAGCAACATTTTGTTGTTGTTGTTGTTTAAAAAGAAATCAGATTTAACAGCAGTGAAGTAAAGGGATAGGAACATGTATTCTAACTTCAATGGGAGGAACTTAAAGTGAATGTATATGGTGTTTTATAAGGTTTAAAGATTTTCTGATAAAAAGAACAAATCATACAAACACTCTAATAGATGAAAGACAAAATTCTTGTTACTTACAACTCCAAGTTTTCCAGTCAGGGCCACCTGTAGGAAGTTGCATCAAGAGAAAGGGTAACAGCAAGCTGAATCTGTGGGGGCGATTTATATACAGCAAGTATGGTGGATTCAGCTAGGTTTCCCAGGATCCCTGTGCATTGGCTAACTTGAACAATTTCTTGGGCTCCGGGGCTTAGGGTGTGTGTCTATTTGGTTGATACTCGGTCCTGGGGCAATTGAAGGGTGTACATAGTGGCCAAGAGTGTGAAAGCTCAGTAAGAGGAGTGGTTGGCTTGGGGAGTGGACTTCATCAGCTGCCAAGGAGAACTCAGTTGCCTCTAGCTGGGGCCTCAAAACTGGGTCCACACAGTGATCGAACAACAGCAAAACTGTGTTAAAATCTACCCCTTAAAGTCTTGCCATCAGTTGTGAGCTTGATTATTTGCTATATTTCAATATGCCAATAATCAATTTCAATACGCCAATTTGCTGCCAAATAGCGGCAAAGACGTTCACAGAATAGAATATAAAATGTTCCAAGAGCATAGAAAACATTTTATTAGGGGAGTAAATGGGGAAAAACATGCAGAAGAATAAGGAGTCCTTGTAGGCCAGTCCATCACCAAGATCTCCATTTTATGGCACTCTTAAAGAAACAGCTGGAATTGCTGGGGTCTCTAACAATATCTTGGTGGAGTTGTAAAATGCCTTAAAAGTATCAGTTATGTGATTTTATGATGATAATATCTTGATATATCCTTGGGTCAAAGTGGCAGTTCCAGTTGTTTCGTGTAGAGGGAATAAACTTATTCAGGTATATGTAAAGGCTATTGATATTTGTTTGAAACCAAGGGAAGAGGTGGTCATGGTCATTTTCAGAAATGCAGAGTGGGAGGTCATGGTGGTAAGCTGGAGTGGAAAAGTAGGAGAAGGCCCTGGGAAATGGGAGGTTCACTCCCCAAGGGAGTCAGTGCTTAGACGGATATGAGGTAGTTGCCTTCTGGGGAAAGTAATAACCTTCATTAATTTTTAGAAAGGCACAGACGACACTACTGCTACAAGTTTTTCCTTAAGGCACAGGAGTTTAGGAGTGTATGTTTTTACAGAGAGCATGAGTGCACATGCAGGTCAGACATCTAAAATTCAATATAGTAAAGGGAATTGGGAATAATATTTAAAATTAGTGTTACATATGTTGGGCCCTGAATTTTAAAAAAAAATTAAATCCTGGGGCAAGATACAGATGCATTTAGGAATTCATTCATCATTTTATAACTTACATAGGAGTTCTTTGATAAGACCATTTAGGTCTTCCAATTAAATTAGTTGCCTGGTACCTATCTGGGAGAGAAAAGTTCCGTTGAATGCCTTTTGTAAGAGCCCACTATTGTGTATTCCGGGATGTGAAATGTGTGGCTTCGTCACTATCAGTAATGTCTGACACTTCAAAGGGAATAAAAAGTATCCCAGGAAGACCATGTATTATGGCCTTAGTATAAATAGCAACGTGTGTAACCTCGATTTAGATTTTGGATACTTGTGAAGTAAAAGATTCTCAAAGTTCTGTAGAGGGCAACTCTTAGGCAGTGGTTCAAAAGTTTGCAAAAATGTACAGATGGGGCCACCATTTGCTGACCATGGTACCTAGTGTTAAGATGACTATTAGTTTGGCCAAGTGGCCTAACCCTTGGGTTTCAGTCTTTATCTGGAATAATCTGGGTAAAAAAAGGAAAACAGCAATATTTCCCTGTGGTCCATCGCGTATGACAGTGACAATGCTATTGTACACCCTACAAATTGCTGTTCCCTCAGTTCATTATAAGTGGCTTCCAATATGCAAGGGGCTTGGAAGAACAGTAACCTTCTCCAACACCATGGCACCTGGGAAGTGACTGAGGACACTGGAGTCCATCCCCTCTTGCAAGTGGAATATACGCACGGGCCCAGATGTGCTTTATTTTACATCAAGAAGTCACTTGTAGCTATGCCCAGCTTCTCTGGTTCTGCTTCTGTGACTCAAAGCATGATTGGCAGCTGGATATGAAGAGTCACAAACTCAAAGTCTATAAAAGCCTCTATTTCTAGGAGATACTAGTATGTGGCCAGCATGTTCTTCTCTAATGGAGTCTAGCACAAGAATAACTAGGATTGGCCGATTTGCATAATTTCATAAGGGCTGTCTGAGAGCTGGCCCTAGGGTGATTTAGGCAGGTACTTACTGGTCATAAGTGTGAAAACACAGTAAGACAAATACTTAGCTGTTCAAAAAGAGGAACTGACCAGCCTCTAGCTAAAACCACAAAACTGGGTTACTATAGCATTTCAAATAAACTATATTAGATAGGGATATGAGTGAACATTTGGAGCCAAAAACACAATCTGCTAGATTGATTCTTCAGTATCTAAATCGTTATAATTTAAGCTGAAGAGTGTGTTGGGGGTGGAGGTAGAGTAAACTCATCAAATAAATAATGGCTACTAGGTGACAGAAACCATGTGAGATACTGACCTGAAAATGACTGCTGAATAACAATGAGCTCTTTCCCATTTTTCATAGCTCTTTTGAAAATATTTTATTGTTAAATCTTGTATACTAACAAAAGTTAACAGGCTTTAAATATACATAATTATAGCCACTTTTAAAGTAATAGATTAATTGACAGCAGTAATTTGCTTCCAAAACCTATCTAAACTATGCTTTCTTGGCTCATTTTTTTCTGCTCATACTTTTAAAAATTTCTATATTTTCTGTCAATCCAAACAACTATTACCTTGGTAGACTTTAGACTTGCAACAGGTCTTTATGTTCTTGCAATTTGAAACTTCTAAATTTTAACAACTATTTGGAAAATCATCATCTCTTTTATTTGTTTACAATGAGTTACTTAATATAAATTTATATTTTGTCATAATCAAACGTCAGAACAGCTTTGTTTTATTATCCTTTTCACTTAATAATGTTTATTTCATTTTTTTTTGTCTTTTCCAATATTCTGTAGTTGTCTGCATTCATTGGTCAATAGCCTCTTCCTTATCCCTGACCCTCTTGCCTTCTGCTCATATGGACTCTTGTGATTACATTGGGCCTACCTAGATAACCAGGATGATATTCAAAACTCAAGATAGTTAACTTAAGCACACCTGCAATGTCCCTTTTACTATGCAAGGCAAAACTTCCAGATTCGGAGGATTAGAACATTGACCTGGGGGGCCATTATTCAGCCTACCACAATACTTAACAAGGTGGTTAAGTATTAACAAGAGGCAAGGGCAGGTAAGAAGTCAGAATATTGCTGCCAAGAGCATCGTAAGGCATTGTGGAAGGTGCTGAATAGTATGTCAGTAAACTTCACAAAAACATAGCTTTCAAGTAGAGTGTTGAAGAATAACAAAATGTTAGTGAGTGAAGGGTAGAGCAGAGGTGATGTGTACCCTCGACTATGACAGAGTAGCTTCTGCAAAGGTATGGACATTAGAGGAAATAGAACTGTTAATGGAATTCTAGCTGTCAACCAAGACACACACTTTTCTAACACTTTATTTCTGAATAAAAGCATGTGTCTTACAATTAATGAGTACATTTAATGTAGACATTATTCCTACAATCTTGTTATTAAAATATTATAATAAATATTTAAAAATGTGAATACAATGTAATTTGATAAACTTGGTTTATATGATGCTAAGTAAACACTGAGAGATGAGACCAAAGAACAAAGCGTGTTTCAAACTCATTATGGGTTGTAAGCATAATAAGGAATTTTTAAACCATACTGGTGATCACACAAGGTTTTTTGTTTCCTTGAATAAGTTATTTCACATAATCTGGTTTTAGTTTCAGAGAGATTACATTGCCTGCACGGAAGAGAAGGATAGGAGAGGCATGATAGTATTATAGGCAGTGAAACAGATGATCACTGTAATCTGGCAAATATTGAAGCCTGAAGGAAGTAGGTGGTAGGCTCTTGATTGAGAGGCAGTGGGACACAGAAATGATCAATTCTGGTAAATGATTTGTTGTAGGTAGTGGGAAGGCAAGAAAAGGTACAGTAATTTCAACAACTCCCTGATTTGGGCAATTAGGAGCATGATTGTACATTTTGTTGGGAAAAGAATTGAGGAACAGATGTGGGTTTTTTTTTGGGGGGAGGGGAATGAATGAATAACAGCATGTATGCATTTTATTTAGTTTTTGAGGCATATGTGAAATATTTAAGTTTAAATATTCATCAGCATTTGTATATATGAAGTCCAGGAATGGGTTTTTAGATGGAGGTACAGATTGAGCAATCTTTCAATGGTAATTTAAATCTAAGATGAAAAGCAAACAAAAACTGTTCTATGTACTGTCAACATTTTGACACCAAATATGTGTAGTTTTCCAAGCAACCAGTTATGACATTCATTGCTTAGAGTTAACACAGATCCCATAGGATAGGGGCTCAGACCCCCAAGAATGCCAACCCCCTACTCACAATTCAGACACCAACTGAAATTTCAAGGTGTCATCTGTGTTTCTGGCCAACTGTCTCTAAATTGGAGGTTTCATGACCTCTTCCTTGGGTTGAATAATTGCCTGAAATGACTCACAGAACACAGGATAAAAGCTCACTTTCTAGCTAATCAGTTTATTACAAAAGGGCACAAACTTAGGAATAGTCAGAGAGAAGTAAACCATGCAGCCAAGTATCCAGGAGAGGTGTGGGGCTTCCATGCCTTCTCCCAGCACCTCCACAGGTTTCCCAACCCAGAAGCCCCCTGAATTCTCTGAACCCTGTGATTTTGTTTTTTTACAGAGGCTGCATGCTTAGACAATACTGACTAAGACCATTGACGCTTGGTGAATAGGTTAACCTATAGTCCGTCTTCCCTCCCAGAAGGTCAAGGCTTGGGACTACAATTTCCAACCCTCTAATCACAAGATTGATTCTCCAGGCAACCAGTCTTCATCCTGAGGCTATGCTGGAACCCTCAGCTACTAGTCTTCCAATTAACATACAGGAAGACACTTATTATTTTGAAGATTCCAAGGATTTTAGGAGCTTTGTGTCAGATAATGGAGACAGAGACTAAATATACACTTCTTAATATATCACGAAAATCACAAAACCTTAAGCAGTGATGAGACAATATGAAAGAACGGCATGAACATTTTGCTCTGCTCATTTGGGCTGTTCTTGTTTTGGAGGACTGTCTGATTCTGTGCATTATTATGGGATGCAGTGTCCTGCTTCTCACCACGGTAGTATAAGTTGGACTAACTTTTACTTCCTTACCCACTGATGATCAAAATTTGGGGCATGTGACTTGGGGTCAGCCCATCAGTTACTCCCACACAAAACTTTAATCTGGAGTTGGAGGCACAAAGAAGAGGTGTTAAGGTTCATTTATAACAAATTTGGTGTGTTGAGTGAGAGCAGCACCAGAACGTAGTATGAGGTTTCTACCGTGGTAGGAGCAGAGTCCTAACCAGACTGTTTAACACTTATTTCCTGACCTCCTTTTAGTTTTTAACCTCTTCAAAGTTCGATCCTCTTGTTTATCATCAGTTCTCAAATTCTTAACATTGTTCCCATGAAAATCCTTTGCTGCCTCATCTATCTACATTTGCTTTTTCTTATTACAATCATGACTGGTAAAGAAGACATATAGAATGAAAAAAACAAATAGGAGGAAAACTTTAAAGAAATCATTTGATGGTTAGAGAGACTATAGGGACCCTTATATTTGATGATTACTGTTAGTCTTGGCCTTTTAAACTTTTCTGTAAGAATCCGTTAGTTTTAACCTAAAAATTGTGAATTGCTATACTCCCTTCAAACAAAACAGCTTCATATGCAAAGGAACAAGCAATGATAGTCCTGGAATTTTCCAAGCTGGTTCGATGAAAAAGTGTAACTGGCACTACTGATTTTATTGCTTGGGAATGCATTAATTTATTTATAAGTTTGCCTTTACTATCCATGAACATATTGACAGAAGTGAGTGCTTTTCCAGTTTAATAAATAATTTTATATGTGCTTGTGTGTATGCATAAGTACAAAAATGCTTACTTAATATGTTTATATTTTTTCCAATTCTGAAAGATATTTATGGACTATAAATATTGATTAAAGTGATACTATTTCTCAGAAAAAAATCTTAATTGTACTCATAATGACAATTTGACTGAGTACATGGATCTTCTGGAAATATTGCTATACAGGATTAATTTAAAATGTAATCCAGCTTATACATCATTAAAACTTTTTCTTCAATAGTACAAAGGTCCCGTTTTCATATTACAAAGATCAAAACACATAATTATCATGTTGTTTTAAATGGAGATGAAAGATTTCCTAGATAAAACATAAAAAAATGAAATTGGAATATGAATTATTTCATTTTCATGAGAGTGTCAAAATATAATATGAATTTTCAAGTTTAGTAGATCATGTTGAGATTTTTGCCCATAAATAAACTTTTGGGTTATTTAATACAAGTATATGTACATCTAATCATTCATTTATTCACTTATTCTGCCAATTTCATTTTGTGCTTTTCATGTGGCAGTAACTGCATTAAGTATAGAAACACACATAATATACAGATTTTTCCTGTGAAGGGCTCAAGGTTTGAGGTGATGGTAGAAACTGACTAAGTTATAAATAGGTATAAGGCAAAATAGAGAATGAATGTATAGTCAGAAAATTTAAAAAAATTGAGTAAGAACCTCTAATATGAAACTTAAATCGTTAAATGGATTTTATTAGTCCATAAAAGCAAGGATTTGTCTGCTCAGAAAAAGAGCAGGCTACACCATTTATCAATATTTTCCTACTTTAATTTCAAAATAATTCACATTTATTAGACTGGAAATAATATATTAGCACAAAGGAAACTTAACATGAGGAAAAATGCTTAAGAATTATAAAGTATGATTCAATCACAAACCTCAAGGACCTAAAAGGTAAAGTGCAAAGAAAGCAAAAGGCAGGTGACTGAGAAGGTAATAATACTAAAGGGAAATATTCCATCAATTTGTAGGTGCCCTTGAATGCTCACACTCTTAGGTGTTTGCCGTGAGCAAAAAGCTGGAGACTATTTTTTGTTCTTTCTATCAAAACAAGACTGATTTTCTACATTATAATTCCCATTGCCTTAGAATTTCATTACTTGAGTTATAGTAGTTAAGCAAGTCTTTTAATTATAGCACAAAATGCTCTAGTTACAATAGTTTAGGGAATATATTAATCACTCACTGACATTTACATATTTAAATGTCTTGTGCTTCATACAAAATTCTAAAAATAGAAAAGAGGCTTTTTGACAACACTTCTTAACTGAGTTACTTTAAATAAGGTGACTTTAAAAGCAGTATCTGTTTTTAACAAGCATCAAAACATATTGGTGGTGACAAGTTTTATGAACATATTTAGAATAAACATTAATTGCCAATTTTATTTTTTTAGATTTAATAAGCAAATTTCAAGAATAAAAAATCATTTGTTGAATAAAGCTATGTATTTTAAAAGTCTACTTAATATTTCCACTGACAGTCTATATTTAAATGGAGAACTAAATACTCAGATTTCATAATAACAGGCAATGCTTTATATTCAATTCTTAATTCTAATGCAGTCAAATTTAAATGCAATATGAAAGCTGTGTAAATATTTTTAAATTTACATAATGAGAGAAATGAGCGTAAGTGTATACATGTGTGTTTTGGATGCTTTTTATTTTGCTTTGTTTCTCCTCAAAATCAGTAGCAAATATCAAAGCTTTCAGATTCATTGATGTGATAACATTTGAGATTTCATTTCAATGTATAAATAATTTGACTGAAAATTTGTAACTATGTTTTATTATAGAGTTTTCTAATATTTTAAAAATTCTTGCTGGGCCACAAATATTGCCAGGCTTTGTCACAAGTTTTTTTGTTTTTGTTTTTGTTTTTTTGATGGAGTTATCACTTTGTCACCAGGCTGGAGTGCAGTGGTGTGATCTCAGCTCACTGCAACCTTCACCTCCCGTGTTCAAGTGATTCTTCAGCCTCTGCCTTATGCGTAGCTGAGACTACAGGTGTGCACCACCATGCCCAGCTAATTTTTGTATTTTTGGTAGAGACAAGGTTTCATCATGTTAGCTAGGATGGTCTCGATCTCTTTATCTGCCTGCCTAGGCCTCCCAAAGCGCTGGGATTACAAGCGTGAGCCACCATGCCCAGCCTCTCACAAGTTTTTAATGTTCTATTTTAATGCAGAACCTAGAGAAATCCTAAGATAAAGACATTTTACATGTGGTAGAGTTGTTGGAAGAAATGATTCTTATAAATAACTTTAAAAATTGTGAAGAAAGAAAGACAAAATAATCCTAAGCAGTTTGATTTAAATATATATTCTTAATAATAGCTACTTTTGTGAAAACCAAAATATTGAAAGATGTAGATATGGCTTTTCATTAGTGACTGACATAATATATTGTAATTATTACTATTTTTATTGTATCAGCCAACTATATTGATTGAATGCTTTGTATATCCTAATCACTATGCTAAACACTATACCAGTATTACCTGATATAATCATATTAATATTTATTATTTCACTTTTCATATGAAAAAAATTGAAGCACAGATTAAGACACAAATCATACCTCTATTGTTTATCAGCACGGGGATTTGCATTGAGACATTCTGATCCAGAGAAGCTTTTGTTTCCATGAAACTTGTGCTGGGGAGAACAATCATATTGCCTGTACTCAATTGTATAAATATGTGTTATTAGTAGATGATTCTGGCTGATTCAACAGAAAAGAAATTTATTCAAAGGACCTCACATAATTTTCATACAAGTTAAGCATGCAGAGGAAACAGGGCAGCAGGGTTAGTGCAGACCAAAGTCCAAAAGCACTGCTAAAGTGGCAGCCTGGAGAGCAGCACAAATTTGCTTGCCATCACCTGCCACGAGCTGCTTGTGTTTGGAGCCTTGAACTTGACTTACACTGCCACTGATATCAGCATCAGTGTTCTCTGTGTACTAGGAAGTAGACCTTGTGACTTTTGCTGAACTCAAAAGTCAAATGTCTCTGCCATGAAATAGATACCTGATACAGAAACTGCTTACTCATGTATTCTCTTCCAAGCCATATGCTTAAATGGTTCTGTCAGCTGAAGGGTGACCAGAGTTTTCTGTTTCTCCTTGGTACAGGCAGAATTTATAAAGCTTGCTATTTATTGCCCTAAAGATTAGGAGAATGTTCATTTGGCATTGCATTGCCATAAGGCTGAACAAATCAACCTTCAACTTCAAGGATTCAGCATTGTTTTGTTTTCTTTTGGAACACCTCTGCAACAGTTCAAATCTTAGTTTTACCCTTGTACGACCATGTTTATAAATATCACAGATTCTCCACTGACTGCTTTGATCCTATCTTCTATATTTATGTGGAGTACTTACCATATCATAAAAGATTATGTTACAGAATCTCAAAATTAGTAATTATGAGTTGAGATAGTGTTACACAGCACACTAACATCTAGTCACTTGATTATTTCAAGGAAAATATTTAGAGATATTAAATATTTCTAACTTTTAGATGAATACCTTCTTTTTTTTTTTAACCTTACATCCTGCTTTAGACAAGCAACATACTTTCAGAATCTGCTCTTACGAGGTTCAGAACATTTCGTCCCTGTTTTTTAAGAAACAAATTCAAATAACATTGCAAGCTTCAGAGGAAAGTTCAAGTTCTCTTATAGTATTGTTTAAATATTACAGCTGAGGAAATTGAAGACAGAGAAGTTAAATGCCTCGGCACTTAGTCAAAAACAATGAACTCCTCTCTACCAAGGACTTACCAACAGGGGCTTCATTTGCACCAAAACCATGAAGGTGGCCCAAGTCATCTTTGAGAAGTAGTACAAGCATCAAAGGACTGACTGCCACAGGAACAAGCACGTGGGCATCCCAGCAGGAAGATCCCAGCAGGAAGTTCCACAAGAAGACAGCATGCTATGTCTTGCATTGAATGAAGCAGGTTCAGAGAGACCTAGCAACAGCTATCTTCATCAAGGTGCAGAAGGAGAGATCACTGAAGTAGATCTTCATGCAAAACAAGAAAAAAAAAAATGTTTAAGGCTTTGGACTTTGGCAGTCTGTCCAAGCTGCGGGTCATTCTACCTACTGTTGGGATGAATTTCAAAACACCAGTTGGAGGTGATGAATCTTTCTGCTCTTCTGTAATATTTTTAGTAAACCCAGAACAACAACAACAATAAAAACAGAATGGAGAAGAAGCCAAATCTCTTGGTTCACAGAGTAGATCTTAATACTCCTTGCTGTCTGTCTCAGCACCCAGTGGGAGAATAGTCAAAACAATGTTAACACCTGTGATTCATCTCTTCCTACATGTAGTATGTATGAATCTTAATATATTGTATATTAAGGATTGATCTAAAACATCGAACGAACTCCTTGTTTTGACTTATCAAAATCATTAAGAAAATACTATAAAATCATAGCCATTCTTTCCAATTTTGGTTTTATATTATCACTTGAAATGTGGCTGATAATGATTCACTGATACCCTACAGGTAATTCCCACTGGACTGAAGAATTAAATAACATGGAGGGTTTTCCCTACATGTTTTGTCTAAAGAGCAAAGTAGAAACAACTGTTCATAGATCTTCATTGAGGATTCACGTGCAAAATCAGTACTCCTAAATATAAACAGTGACTTGTCAACTAACTCCACAAATGATGAGCAAAATATTTGTCCCAGAGAAACTATTTTTCCACCACACCTCTTAAAATAAGCGTGGAGCCAGTTCAGTTAAAATAATTAAAGGGTGGACAGTTCAGGGCTTGCTGAGTGGCACAGTAAGAAAACCCAGCAGAACATTTACCTCTCTCTTTATTTCATAGCATCAATGGCCAAGGCTGGCAGATCCCAGATTGCTGAACAGACATTTGGTCTCCTATGGCCTGCCAATTTTCACAGTGAGTTCCAACACTTTGGGTCAAATCAAAATAGACCTAGCAGAAAAATGCTGGGTGAAATAGTCTAACGAGAAAGTAGGATAAATGATTGTTTTGCTTCATTTTTATAGAATTTAAGTAATTTTATCATGGCTTTCTTGATGGCTGGGAAATCTGAATGTTAGGACACCAAATATCTACAGAAAACAAGTTTTACATTTCTAATACTGCATAATAAGCCTGGGATCACTCCAGGCTACATTAATACAAAGCTAATGGTAAAACAATAATGAGGAGGAAATGCCAATGCCGCACAAACTTGTTGAAACTAAAATATTTCTCACCCCATCAGGCTTGTTGCATTTGACACTTCATGAAATCAGCCAAAGTGAAACTAAAAACAGCTCTTGGAAGAACATTATGACATCAGCAGGTTGGGAAGTCTCCAGGGACAGCTAACCCTTTGGAAAAGGATTGGAAAGTGTGAAATCTATCAGTCTTCGTAATTAAATCTGACTCCGTAAAAGTATTTCATATTCACAAGACACAGGCTTGGTCCTAGGGCAGCAAAAAGTGGCAGCAGGCAAGCAGAGGGAAAAAAGATCATAAGGCATTTCAGAGTGAACCTACGTTTCATATAGTTCTCAATGCCATATGTTTGCTTTCGTTTTGGCCAAGCATAAAAATCTGCTTGAAAAAAAAAAATCTGGAGAAAACAAAGGTGCCTTTGCCAATATCATGTTTCTTTTTGACAAGCCCTAAGATTTCTGAGGGGAATCCGCTGTAAATGGGATCAGGTCATTCATTTATGTTGTGTGCAAATATAATTTAAAGATACAACCTTTGAAGAGGGCATGCTTTCCTAAGGGTAGGCACTTGGAGGACTAAAGGTAAAGCATTCTTTAACATCAGTTAATCAAGAAAGGTGCTCTTTGCATTTTGAAATGCCCTTGTTGCAAATATTGGGTATACTGATTAAATTTACACTTAATGGATATAATTTTTAATTTATGGATGAACAAACCCCACAAGAGCAAAAAATCAAAAGCCATACCTAAGATTTCATATTTTCTGTGTGATTGCACTGAAGAAGTCCTGCTTGCTTTTTGGCATAAACAATTATGAAATATTTCCAAGTCTTATTTAAAATGAGGGCCAATTTACAAATTCTTAGCTGTGCTTTGGATAATTCTAAAATTCAGTTGGATATTGTCTAATTGTTTTTTTTATATACATCTTTGCTAGAATTTCAAACTCTAAGTATGTGAATTTAGTTAATTAGCTGTGCTAATCAATTCAAAAGCATTACTTTCCTAAATTTTAGACTATGAAGGTCACAAATTCAACAAATATATCCACACATATAATTATAGATTGTTTTTCACTATAATGCTTTCATTTTAACAGAATTGTCTTTGTAATTTTTTTTTGAAAACTGAAAATTTTAATTTTATTAATAAAATCGTGGTAACAGTCCAGCATTATTTGTATGTGACCATTTTTTGTGTATAAGGAGTCTTAAGTTTTGCCCCTTGAAATTTTTTATACCTGGTACTGTCTAAAATTACTACATTTTATCTAAAGCATTTATGTTTTTCTATTCACTTTCTATGATGCTAATTATGACAATTATACCTAATATTAAAGATCTTTAAATAGAATATATGAATTGTTCACATACATAGAGATGAAAAGTCCATTTGATAAATCAGGATGCTGAGTGAAATAGTGTTTTTGATTGACAGAGCACTAGATTAGTAGAGGGGAAGATATCTTGTCCCTAATCTACTCTTAATAACTATGTGGTCATGTGTAACTCAGTGAACCCATCTCAGTCTCCTCATACCTTTTCATCTCTAAAATGAGGGTATACTCTCAGCTTTTTATTTTTTTGAGACAGAGTTTTGTTCTTGTCACCCAGGCTGGAGTGCAATGGCATGATCTCAGCTCACTGCAACCTCTACTTCCCGGGTTCAAACAATTCTCCTGGTCTCACCTCCTGAGTAGTTGGGATTACAGGCACCTGCCACCATGCCTGGCTAATATTTTGTATTTTTAGTAGAGATGGGATTTCACCATGTTGGACAGGCTGGTCTCGAACTCCTGACATCTGGTGATCCACCTGCCTTAGCCTTCCAAAGTGCTAAGATTACAGGTGTGAGCCATCACACCCCGCCCAATATCGGCTTTTCCTTTTTAACACAAGGCTAATACAATCAAAATAATAGAAGAGTTAAAAAAAATAAAGCAGTGTTATAATCACTGGATAGAATATAAACAATAAGAATCAATCCTTTTCATACATCCTTATTTGCAGAATACATAAAATCCACAAATGGCTATCTTCCTTTTTACAGTGTTCGGAGAATTGTGGCTAAGTAACAGATATTTTGCTTGATTGTATAGACCGACCACAAAGGCCTGTCTCTGAAGATGACTTGCACGGGTCGTTAAATTTATACCTTAGTTCTTACTTTGTATGTTACATGTTAGATTTGTAGTATGAAAACTGGTAGGGAGGAGTATTAACAAAGAACAGAGCAATAGGAATAGAATTAAACCTCTTCTAAAACCTATGCAGAAGCAGGCTTTTCAGAAACTCTACAACTCTACATGAACAGGATAGTTAGTAAACTATCTACAACTACCACAACTCTACATGAACAGGATAGATAGTTATGCATTGCAGTTTGAATCAGAAGAACAGAGCTATAGCAATCTTCATTCTATAGTAAGATTAAAGAGCCTGGTTTATATTAAATTATAGCAGATTCATTAAGATTTAAAAACTTACACCTTGCCATTCTTCTTACTTACAGTTTTCAAAAGGTAATGTAAAGATTCATGAGTTGAGAATCACTGCCTTTTGTAATTTTGTTAAATTTCATGGACAAAGTTTCCAAAAAATAACAGTATTAAAAAGAAACATGGTCGGGCATGGTGGCTCAGGCCTGTAATCCCAGCACTTTGGGAGGCCGAGGTGGGCAGATCACCCGAGTTTGGGAGTTCGAGACCAGCCTGACCAACATGGCTAAACCCTGTCTTACTAAAAATACAAAATTAGCCGGGCTTGAAGACACATGCCTGTAATCCCAGCTACTCGGGAGGCTGAGGCAGGAGAATTGCTTGAAACCAGGAGGCGGGGGTTGCAGTGAGCTGAGATCATGCCATTGCACTCGAGACTCGGCAGCAAGAGTGAAACTCCATCTCAAAGAAAAAGAAAATAAACATATAGAAGCACTTAATAAACCAGGGACTGTACAAAGTGTGTTACATGCTTTTAATCTATGAACTAGTAAACTGTTACTAGTATCTCTATTGGACATGTGAGGGAACCAGATGGAGTTGATAAGCAGCAGAGTCAAAAGTTAGATTTCCTGTCTTATACTGCCTCAATCTCACAGACATCTCTGCTACCACAGGCTGTCAAATCTTGATCTGTGGCATAAGAATTGAACTTGTGGTACACTGGGATTCTGTGACAGAATTCTAGCAGAGAAAACAAATACTTATTTATTCTTACAATAAACCCAGCATTTTACAGGTTTTATTTTCAACTACGAATTATTGTTGTCTGTATCTTTCATGTAAGGAAATCGAGATTCAAATGAGTTTCAAAGTGCTAAAATCAGTTTCTCATTGACCACAACTGGATTCCCATGCATTTGTCTGACTCCCAGGCTCTAGGACTTAACTTACCATTCTGCAACTTTATGTTCCTGCAATGTAGGCAATGCCACTGTCAGGTCTGTGGTGTTAACTTCAGACCAAACTTCTTTTTGATTCACAATGACCACACACTTCTGGGTTGGGGTTTTGCTATCAGGTTATTGCACTGGTCAATAGAGCACTTCTTCTAGAAATTTGAGTAGATAGAAGAGGAAGTATCACATTTCTGAAAATGCACCTTGTCTTTCAAGTCACAAGCATCCCTATCACATGGCTAGCAAGAGTGGCTCAGAATATGTAGAATTAAGAGTTTAAAGTAAATTGATGTAAGAGATGAAAGCTTCAACTAAAAGCTTATGTTGCATCAACTGAAATGTAAAACAATTGGAACATTTTCCAGGCATCCCTGTTATTTATTTGTCTCTCTTTCCTTGCTTGTCTACTTCAAAAGTCATATGGCATGGTGGCTAGAACTGTCCTGCCAAAGAGCTTGTCAATGTAAGATTCCTTTCTTTGTAAACATTCTACTTTGGGGCTTCATTTGTAATCAAAAGAAGTACTGTAACCTGTCAAAAAAGCTACCTATGACAGTATATTATGTGATGGCAACCTGCAGTAAGGTGATGGCAATAAATAAATAAACAAATAATCAGGGAATGAAACCAAGCAGAACTGTCAGGGAAATGGTGAGAAATCACACTGAAGAATACGGCTATACAGTAATAATCATAATAAAAAGTCACTCAATTCAAAACATCGCTGGGTGACTTATTTGTCACATGTATAATCAGTGGAGATGTCATTGAAGCACAAGGCTTGAGTGAATGTCTAGACAGCTAATTGATTCATTTTTATCGAAATTTTACTTATTTTGAATGTCATCCTTGACCATCTCAAATTTTTACTTGAATGTTTATTTTTCAAAAATATCACTGTATATTAGATTTCAATGTTCTGGTCTTTGTTTTTCTTCTTTATCTATGTGGTATGATTTTTATTTTTTTTATCCAGTGTCCTTAAGCTTCATCACTGAACAGAAATATATAAAAATCCATTCATTTATTCCTACCCGAATTATTGTAAAATAAGATTCATTTTTATAAGATGAAGTCATTCTTATGACGCATTCTCTATTACTTTTAAAACAAACCAATATTTTTTCTCAAAATGTAATGGCATTATTAGAGCTATTATTGGCAATATTACTGTGTTTTGTTCATTTTGATAAGATAAACAAGCATTTGTTTATGGAAATAATACAAGTGAAACATATATCATTGATTTTTTTCCTATAGCAAAAATTTTCCTGTTCATAACTACAGTTATTCTGTTTAAAAATTTTAATAGTCATTTTTCTTTTTTCTTCTAGGTGTGTCTTGATTTCACCATATATGTCTAAAGTTGACATAGTTATTTTACTGTATTATTATTATACACAATCTATTATGTGTCTGAACACTTTTCAGGTGAATTAAGTATCCTGTGTTTAAGTATTTTCTGGGAAATTAACCCAGGGAATTCAGATGGGCAATGCATTTATTGATATTATCTAGGAAAATATAAATGATGTCTTCGAAGAAGACCTACTCCAAGTCATGCATACATAGCACAAAAGCAGTAATTCATTTAAAAATGAGAAATAATATGACATTTAAAACTACATATACTAATTTATGAAGTTATTAGTTTTTATTTTAGAAAATGTGAAAATGGTGTGTATGTGTATCTAATTTATAAATGGTCAAAGTTATCAAGATTATATATAAATATTTAGCTTTACAAATAGCATAATTTAATGAGACATCTTGAAATTCCATGTACTGTAATACATCAAATAAAAATATTAAAAGATGTTAAAATATTTAAACAAATAAGAATAAACTCAGGAATCAATCACCCCAATTTACATCTACAGATTTATTTCTTCTCCTTTTGTTAACTGAAATTTCTCAAAAAGTTACCATTTACCGTCTTTACTTCCATAGTTTTCCTTCTATTGGGAAAAATCTACATTTATGCTTTTCTCATTATGACATGAATTATTATATATGGACAATTTTGAGAAAAATGTTGAAAGGTCTAAAGAAAAAGGACCAATTAAAAGACCAGCCATCCCACTCTGTCCAGTGTTAATGACAATAGAATATGTAACTGATATTATCACATATATTAACAGAAATCTACCTTCCTGCTGTATATTCCTCATTTGAATTTGGCCATTTTGGAAATTAAAATATCTGATTCTCATTATTAGTTCTGTCCAAATTATAATTAATGAAAGATAACATTTTTATTCATTTTGCCACTCACGATCTTCAAGTCACAAACCTGTATTTCACTAGTTTCTTTACATTTCCTGTTGTATAATCAATGCCTCTTTTCAATTTCTGCTGCTACTGCCTTCATTCTGGGCCTTATCATTTTTTTGCCTAAACTTTTTAATTACTTTCAAATAATCATTATTACTCTTCTGGACAGTATTTCCAGATTTTCCCAGTGAAAATTAGTACTGGTAAACGTTACATGTTTTATAAAACTTACTACATTGTGGTAAATATTTATGCTATACTTTTCTTGCACACTAGAATGTGAATTCTACATAAAAAAGGAAAAATGCCTTTTTACATTATTCAAAAGCCTGGTTCAGTGTCTGGGACATAAATATTAAGTGAGTAATCGATTTAAGTCGAATGAATTAAAAGATGGATGAGAAGGTGGATAGTTTGGAATTCATGTGAGATCAAGTAGTGAAAATAATGCATTGGAATAAAAATAAGAGGTTTAACAGAGCAGATGTTATATGTTTAAACTAAGATGACAATAGTAAGTGCAGACTGGTGGACAGAAACGCTAAAATTGACACAGAGGCGAGTAATCTGAAAAGTAACATACCTTATTAAAAAGGAAAATTGTAAATTCACATATTCATTAATTCGACACATTTTATATTGTGTATTTATTGAGTGTCAAACAATTCTAAGTGTTGAGAATGACTTAAAAGTCTGTCATGCATGGTAGTTATTAATACATTCCAATTAGAATAGAACTGAAAATTAGCCAACAAATAAATATTTGAATTAGTGTATACATATTGTATTATGCCCCATGACATAATGCTACGAAGAAAAATAAAGTGCTATGGAGAAAAAAGAAAAATAAATGGTTTGCATTAAACACAGAAGAATCAGGAAGAGTCTTTCTGATAAGTGACATTTGAGCAGAATACTGAAGAATGTGAGAGAATGAGCTTTGATAAAACTTTGCAAAAGACTGTTCCGTGGGGAAGAGCAAATGCAATCCCCTGAGTGGAGTGTCATTTTGGGATGTTCACAGAAAACAGCAGGGGTCTGTTGTGGCTGGAGCTGGAGCTGGAGAATGATTGTAGTAAACCAGTGGAGAACCAAAATCTTATACAGCCTTCTTATATGGTAAGGTCTTTGGAGTCTGAACGAAAAACAATTCTACCATTAGAGAGCAGTGAAGTGACAGGTTCTGACTTTCCGTTTAAGATCCTGACCCTAGGAACTCTATGGAGAATAAATTCTAGGATACTGGGTTTGGAAACAGGGAGAGTAATTGGAAGGTATCCTAACAAATCAGAAAGGAGATGGTGTTTCTAACCAGTGGTAGCAAGGAGGTGAAGATAAACTATTAGATTCGGGATATACTGAGTATATCCTGAATAAAGGCAGGGCGGACAGAATTTGCTGGTCAATTGGATGTGGAATGGAAGAAAAACCATAGCTCTACCATTTTTAACTGGAGCATCTGCAAAAATACTGTTTCCATTTATTCCCAGTTTGGAAGAAGCAGATTTGGGTAAGGGTGATCAAGTTGTTGGTTTTGGACATATTTAGTTTGTAAATGCCTATGAGATACCAAATTGGAGATGTTGAAAATACAGTTAGTGTCTGGGCATGGTGGCTAATGCCTGCAAGCCCAGCACTTAGGGACGTCAAGGTGGGAGGATCACCAGAGCTCAGGAGTTTGTGACCAGCCTGGGCAACATGGAGAAACCCCATCTTTACAAAAAGTACAAAAATTAGCAGGGCATGGTGGTATGTGCCTGTAGTCCCAGCTACTGAGGAGGCTGGGGTGGAGGATTGCTTGAGCCTGGGAGGTGGAGGTTGCAGTGAGCTGAAATCATGTGACTGCACTCCAACCTGGGCACTAGATCCAGACTTTGTCTTGAAACGAGAAAAAAAAAAAAAAACAATTAAAAAATAAAAATAAAATATAGTTAGAAATACAAGCCTGGATACAGGAGACACACTTGGGCTGAAGAACTGAGAAAGCCTTCAGCATATACTTGAATAAATAAAACCAGGAAAAGCAAAGGAAATGCTAAAAATAAACTAGAGTAGACAGGAATGTACAAAGTTCTAGGGCAGGTGTTGGCAAACCATAGCTTGAAGGCAAAATCCACTACCTGTTTTTGTAAATAAAGTTCTATTGGAACACAAACATGCTAATTTGTTTCCTTATGGTCTATGGCTGATTTCACACTAGAATTGCAAAGTTAAATAGTTGCAGCAGAGGTTTTATGGCCCACCAAGCATAAACTATTTATTATCTGGTCCTTTACAGAAAAACCTTACTGACCCCTGATCCAGGGGAAGGTAGTTAACATAACAAAAGCGGGATTAATTTTTACCATGATTTTCCCAGTACAGCTCTGGTTTATACCTACTATCTCAGGTTTTGGAACAAATAAATGGCAGACTTTTTCTTTCTTTCTTTTTTAAATGGAGTCTCACTCTATCAGCCAGGCTGGAATGCGATTGCATGATCTCGGCTCACTGCAACCTCTGCCTCTCTGGTTCAACTGATTCTCCTGCCTCAGCCTCCTGAGTGGCTGGGATTACAGAGTACTCCACCATACCCAGTTAATTTTTGTATTTTTAGTAGAGATGGGGTTTCCCCATGTTGGTCAGGCTTGTCTCAAACTCTTGATCTCAGGTGATTTGCCCACCTCAGCTTCCCATAGTGCTGGGATTATATGCCTGAGCCACCATGCTGGGTCTATGGGCAATATACTACACAATCACCCAAACTAAGATTAAAATAAGAAAAATTACACCTAGAACACAACACTTAGTACTATACCAATACATTTTATTTTAGCTAAATGGCAAGACAATGTAAAATGATATGTAGTAATAATCTTAATAGACTTTGCATTAACGAATTCTCTTATTAAATTTAGTCAAGTGCCGACTGTGTCTGTGTGCTATATTATAATAAAAAAGAAAGAACTATAAATTAAGTCACACAATAATGAAAATTAATAATCCTAGGGTTTTTACTTCAGAAAGCTCGTATCATTTTGACACTGCGATGTAGCAACAGAAAACAAAATCAAGAAGATTGTGGCTATATTAGATAGACTCAGTTACTTGATTACAATTTAGAACAACTTGAACTATGTAAATTAGCCTTCATTTTATTGAAATTCAGGATCTCAGTCTTCCATTTCAAATTATTCCTGTTATATTATGTGGGACAAATTAAGAATTCTGTGGGTGTTATCAGATTTTATTTATGAATTCCCCTTCAAACCGCTACCCCAGACAAAAATTTCTACTTCCAATGTAAATATATTGTATTTATTTTGTATTATATTTTAAGACAAACGAGAGATAAGCTAAACAAAATTTACAGTTTTAAAATGTATAATAATTTCACATTTTTATCTATACATATTTTTAAACTTTTGGATATAGGTTGTATTAGGTAGCTAGATAGACATTAGCAACTGGGAGAGGGTGAGAAAAGAGAGAAGAAAGGCTATCACCAACACAGTCCCTGACCCACCCAAGTTCAGTGCCAGAACTGCCCTAATTCCATCCTAATGGATAAGGTTTGTGGTGGCCAGCACATCCTGAAGATGGAGAAACCAGGACACAGGTGGAAAGCCCCTAAAGTGGTACATAAGCAGTAATACAAAACCATGCCCCTAGGTCACCTCCAAGCTCACTACGCCATCATTATAATAGAATTTACATATGGTTTTTGCCCCCACTCACCATCCTCCTGTGGGTTTTTTTTTCTTAATGGATTATGAGTAAGAACATGTGCAGTTTTAGTTATATAATCATGAAGTGCCAATCAAATGATATCATCTTGTCAGTCAGACACATCCAAAACCTCAACTCCTTTCCCCCAAACCCCATAAAAGATCCCGGAGTTTTGTAAAGAGGGGTTGATTTCCTTTCAATAAACTTTGCTTTGAGCTGGCACTTTGTGTTCATTTGCAATTCTTTGCTCACTATCACAAGAAGCAAGATTGCTGGTCCAGAGCTCCAACCCTGTCGATCACCCAAGGCAGAATTCCTGATAACAGTTTGAATAAAAAAAGTATCAAAAAATATGGTCACATGGCCATATTCATTTAATAGTTTTGAAGGAAAAAGAGCAATGTTTTTTAGAAAATCATATTTTCAAATGTCATGAACCAAATAATATGAAATTTCAGTCTAACAAAGGCAGTCAAATCTATAGCAAACTAGTTGACCTTCAGCTGTGATTTCCCAAAAGATATTTACAAAACAGTTCACAATATGAACTGGTATAGAAACTAATAAATCTTAGTTTTTGAAAACTTACATTGAAGACTGTTTTCTTCAAAATGAATTGCGAGAGTTCTGTAAGTCAAGCAAATCAAATCAATGATGTAGCATCATTACATATCATATTGCCTGGTGGGCCTGTGTTGTAGGAATTGTACAGGAGAGCTAGGATAAGCTGTTTAATGTTATAATATCATGAGTTTACAGTACCTGGATTATTTGGCAAGAGGCAGAACGGGAAAATGATAGTGTTGGTCCAAAAAGACAACTAAAATAATGAGTGTGTGAAACAAGGAGAGTGATGGTCCATGGATCACTTTATGAGGTATGTTCAGTAATTTTAAACTAATTACATATAAGACAACAATTATTAAAGAGCAATTACATTTCCCTGTGTTGTACAATTTTTCATATTAAATAATTTGCATTTGACTGAGAAAATAGAACAAAACTTTTGAAAAAATTAAGGTTTGCTTTTAAAGTTTAGATGAATCTACAGTTTGGCAGCATTATACTTTTGTATATTTCTATTAAATTTGTTAAAGTCATATTAAACTCTTGTGTATGTATAATTGAGGTTTTTTTCCAAGTGAAAAATATTTCTTGTCCTAATGAAAGTGAAATAATGCTTTCTAGGTAAAATTAGCAGAGCATTTCTATTTTTGTTCTGCTTTGTCTTCTCAAAAAGAATATGATTTTAGTTATATTCACTGTCTAATTTTCATTTACTGTACTCTTCCTTGTTGAATATATTTAGTCACAATTTTGGTGATGGACATTTTTCAATATAAAAAGTTAAACTGGAATTGGATGAGTTAGTAAAGAATCAAGAAGTAAATTAAATACGTAAAAACTCATATATAATATAAATAACCATATAGAGAACATAATAGAAAACATGTATTAAGGTAGCATAAATGATCATAAAATATTATATGAAATACATGTGTAAAATATTATTTGAAAAATTATCCAGGTACATAAAAATATTTTTTGTAGTATATAAAATAATATAACATTATTTGTTATAAATTGCCTCAAAGGCTTCTTGAGAGGTTAATTTTTAGTTTGGTTGTAAATTTTATTCTTTAAAACTGATAAGCTGGGTTTTTTTAGAAAAAAAAATTATAGTGAGGTAAAAACTTTGCACATTAATTATTAAAATTATTTATAAAAATTACATAAATAAACACAAATTCTACTAATAGAAAAGAGGAAAAACTAGTAACAGATGATTGATAGTTCTGAAAGAGAACTTGGTGCATGTGAAAATTCAGAGTATATATGAATATGTTTCATAGATTAATAGCAAATGGTTTTGGAACAAATCATTCCCTAATTATTATAGAAGAAGTAGTTTATATTCTTACAAAAAAGACATTTTAAATAATACATTAATGTAGAAAAAAATCAAGCCATCATTATCAAGAAAACATATAGAGTGCCTGCAGTGTGAACATGTAAAGAGCTGAAAAGAACTCAAGCTCAGCATCCTCTTGGATTAGGTATGAATGGGAAATACACAACTATTTTGTTAGGCCACTAAGATTAATATATTGCCTTAATTGGTGAAATCTCCAGTCGAATCAAAGCTTTGCTAATTTCAATTAGGAAAATCATTGTAAAATGAATAAATTCAAAGTAGAAAATATTCCAGTCAAATATCTTTAATAAATAAAACAATATCATCTTATATATGAAATGGTTATCAAGTTGTTACGTTTGTGAGCCCAAAATATTTTAAGTAAACATAAAAGTTCTTTGTGTAGAAGTCACCTGAAAGAGAAAAGTAAAGATCTCAGTAAAGTTAAACTGAATAAAAAATAAAAGTGATTGATTATAAAGATGTGATACATACTCCTAAAGTACTAATAATTTAATATTAGATATTTATAGAGATTATATTGCTTATGTATTAAGTTTCACAATTGATCTGTTAAATTTACCCAGATTACGAAAGTTTAAGGTTACGATTATTTTAGTTATACATTTACTAGAACCAAACTTTATTAGTATTACACATTGGTCTTTAAATGGTAAGCCGGTCCTCAGACATTATTAAATAATTAACTCTGTACTATTATAAACAATACCGAATCCTCTCTTATATTCATAATTATTTTAAGCTTAATAGGCACTATATGTTCTTTGGGGAAAGATTTTGTTTCTAATAATTTTGATACTTAAATATGAATAGTTTACATCCCATTCCTTGTTGTTCACCGATGTGTAAAACAAACATTCACATTTTTACTGTGCTGTCATTTCCAAGTACAAGAAGACATTTTCAGACAACATATGATCAAGTCAATGGAAAAGCTTTAACTTACTCTTTGATGTAGAATGATAGTAAACCAATATTAAAACTATAGATATCATTCTTAAATAAGTAAAACCAAAATTCACAATAGTTTGTTTTTTTTTCTTATAACTCCCAGACTATAAATAGTCATTTCACAGAATCAGCTAACAGAAATATTACCTAATACAGTAAACTGGAGAGTATCTGCTTTTCCCAGTTTTAACAGGCAGCAGAAAATACTGAAGAGATATGTGTGGGCATCCTTTGATGCTTGGGTAAGAGATAGTAAAATGAAATATGACAGAGGGACAAAAAATAGGTTTGCAAAGAGCTCACACAGCCAAGCATCATGCTCTGGTGTCACTATTACAGGACTACCAAATTCACATCTGTATGGAAATGTGTCATTTGTAAACAGCAAATATAGGGAAGCAATGTCTGCAAAGCAATATTGCCAGAGGGCCCTTCAGTTTTAACTTAACGTACATAGTTTAAAGCTACCTGCTAGAAAACACCTAAAACTAGCTAGATTAGACAAAAGAGTTTATGAGTTTAAACTAAAAGGTCTGATGTTATAAAGCAAAATGTTTAAATTCACCATGAAGATTTTATAAATGTTAGAAGAAGACAAAATATGTCATAGTTCCTTCATTTCTAATCATTTAATTGTAGAGTAAATTATGTTGTTCTGTTTTCGGCATTTAATTTTTAAATTAGCTCTTGGTTGCAATGTCCTTGATTACAGAACTTAATTAGCTGAGCCCGTTGAAAGGAATTATGCTATATACAGAGTACATTATCACATGACAAAGCTTAACACAAACAATCAGAGCCACAGGGAAGCCTGGTCGACTGGTTCTAAAAGGTAAAAAACCAGTTGCAAAACAGGCTGGATTTATAAACAGAAGATTCAAGGGAGAAAGAGCCACAATAAAAATAGATGAGTCGGTATTCAATTTAGGCAAATGTTATGACTGAATGTAAGAACTGAGTTATAGGAAAAAATGACATTATTTATGTTTTTGTATTAGTTCATCAGTATATAGAGTAAACAATATGAATATTCTTTGATAACAAAATTGAACAAAACCATTCTGATTTTTTAAAAATGTTCTTATCTACTAGCTTCTTAAAAAATAGCATTTTACCCACATTGTGTTATTTGCGTTTCCAGTAGTTAATAATGCTAGCTTCTGATCTTCTTTTATAATGCAAATTATATACATACATAAAAATTTCCTATAGTAAATTACATCTAGGAAAGAAATGGCATTTTAACAATATCCTATAAAGTAAATGAATTCACAGAGCTAATTACATCAAAGGATATTTTTTTTCTCTCCCACAACTTTGCGGAAACATCATTTGAGATCTTAGCTAAATGTGTATATTCAACACAAAGTTCCAAGACAATATCACAAATTTAAAGAAATTAAGAAATTGCATGATCTTAAAATATTTATTTTGGATAGCCTGGGTGAAATTAAAAAAAAAAAAAAAAGCAGTTACTGAAGGAAAAAAAAATAGATTTTGAGCACATGGAGAGGGTAGGGTTGGTGCATCAACAGTTATTTCTCCAAATTGATTTTTAAGCTTGTTATTTATGTAACATGGGGTAGTCACCTATTCCTGCAAAAGTAAATAGCCTTTTATTCGATTCAGCAAAGAAAAAAGACATGTATTTGTTGTTCACATCACATGAAGGCTGTAGGCCACCTGTGGGGCAGGTCAACTGAGCTCAGCCATGTTCAACTGGGTTCTGCTGGGCTGAAGTTAATTCTACTCTAAAACTCATTGTTTATAAACACAAGCAGAAATAATTGCCACTATCTGAAAAACACATTTTCACAAATTTTCCTTTCCTTTGAAAGGAAAAAAAAGAAACAGAGCCTAACCATGCAATTTCATTTAGTGCTTCCACTGGGATGTAGCAAACTTTAATCTTGCTAACATACCATTGGCCAAAGATGTCATATGACCAAATCAAAGTTTAAGAAAGTGGGAGAAAGTAATTTTCCAAAAGAATGCATAGGTAATTCCCACGAATATAGTCATGGATGTATTAGTTTTTTAAAAAGACAGAGGAATGAGTTGGAAAAAAATAATCCAATATGCCACAAGGATAGACATTATAGTATCTTAGAAATAAAAGATAATCTGTTTCTAATAATCATAATTACATCAAGAGGAGAGAAGTAGAATGTTGAGACCACACAGAAAGTCACGTCGTGATTGATTGGTTGTCTTGCCACACTTCTTGGCTGTCTAATTTCTTTTGACTAGAATGTGAGCAAAATGAAGACAAGTCTTTGCTCTGCTTTGATTCCCTTTGTACCCCCTGGCATGTCATAGGCTCTCAAATCTTGACTGATTTAAGAGATGTGCAGAGCACATTTAGAGAGAGATTGTACTGGAAAAACAATTATGGCAGAACCTGAAGCAAGAAACTAAAACATGTATAGAGAGGATGTCTCTTTTTTATGTACTTTTTACATGTTTTAAAAATTTCCAAATGAGGGGGTAGGGGAAAATAATAGCAGAGTCGGTTGATGTATAAAATAGGAAAGAAGTGCTTACATGATCTGGATTTCTACAACATGGTTTGCAAATAACACTTTATGTAATCACACAATTGTAGGAGAATTAAGATGTTATAATAAGATAATCTTCATCTTTCCAGTAAACTTTTGGAAACCTCATTAGATTCTACTAAATTTAAAAGTATACAGGAAATGTAAAATAGTGCCAAAGTTGTAAGAGTACATTTTAATTGTCTTCCCAAAGAAAACACATTCATGTACACATTCCGCCACTTCGAGAAAGTGAACTTGTGGAGGATCTTAGAAACCCTATCATGATCCCCCCATAGCACTAATTTTTCTGATAGCCACTATCCTGACTTCTAAGTCGCTAGGTGAGTTTGGATTATTTTTGAACTTTGTATAAACACAGAACAAATTATATAGTGTCTGACCCTCTCACTTGAAATAGTGTGCAAGAGATATATATTGTGTTTTAAGTGGCAGTAGTTCATTCATTTTTCTTGCTGTACTACACTAATCTAAAATTATATTGATTAATATTAATCTAAAATTAATGTATTGTAGTACAATATATTAATCTAAAATTTATTATGAATATTTAGGTTGTTGATCTGAACATTTGGATACATGTTATTTGATGCACACATGTACATTTTGGGGGTCTAATTTTAAGAGTGATACTGTTTGGTTATACAAGTATACATATATATATTCAATTTTAGAGTACAAAAATATGTACATATCTAGTAGAAAATGTCCAAACATTTTCCAAAGTGCTTCTACCAATTTATATTGCCAGCAATGGTGAATGAGAGGTACTGTTTTTATATCTTAACATTGGACTTTTTAAAAAATCAGTTTGATGAGTATTTAATAATATTAGTTAGCTCCTAATATATAGAAAGTTACCCCAACATTTATTGGCCTTAACAACAACCAATTATTTGGCTTGAAACTGTAAGTGTCAGCAGGTCAGGCTTAGTGATTTTGGTCTCAGCTTTTGCAACTAGCTGTCAGTTCGAGCTGGGTGATCTGGGATGCCCTCAGCTGGAACAGTGACAGACCAAATTCAACTGCGGGGAAATGAATTCTAGTTTTTGCTGGGGAGCTACAAAAAAAACATTGTAAAGTGGCATGAATATAAGAATGAAAATAATTACAACTAAGTCTACAAACAGTCTATAATAGTACATTCATCTAATTGTAGTTTTACTTTGCATTTCCCTTGTGGATAACAGTTGATCAACTTTTCATATTTTTATAGGTCTTTGAATAACCCCTTTATGTTTTGCCGGTTCAAATAAAATGTCTTAACCATTTTTGAATCATATTACCTGTCTTTTCTTAGTGTTGTTTAAACATTTACTTTATTTTCATATAACAATATGAATATATTATTAATTCTCTAATTTTGGCTTCCATATATATGTGTCTTGTTTTTAGTAGTGCCAAATATTAACATTAAAATGTTACCAATTTTTTCATTTCAGAGTAGAATTTTTTCTCTCTCTACTTAAATTTAAAAAATGTCTTATTGTAGGCCCAAGCTTTATCTTTAATTCAACAATAAGATATAAAATTCACCCAGAAGTGATTTTATACATGATGTAGAATCATGGTCTAGTTCCTTTAAAAAATATTTACAGTGATATTGCAATTGACTCAGAATATTTTAATGGGAATATCTCTGTTTGGCTTTATTTGGACACCTCTATGAAGGTCAATATTTGTCATAAATCAAATGTTGATATTACATGGGTCCCTTTTGGATTATTTGTGGAGTTCCATTGATGTGTAGGTCTATTCTATGGCAAGAGTACACTGTCTCCATTACTTTAACATAGCAATATATTTGTTACCCAAAGTAGCAAGTCTTCCCTCATTTTCTTTATTCTCCTTAAATTATTCCTTCGACTTTTTTTTTATGCTTGGTATTTTGCTTCCATATATAAATTTTAGACTTGGCTTGTTGATTGCCAGAAGAATAATTTCTAGAAATTTTAATTCAAATTGCATTCAAACTAGAGAACAATTTCAAAACCCTTTTTTTCAGCCTCTTCATCAACACATTTATCTTTTTAGAAAAAACTTTTCTTAATAATGTTAGTTTTCTGTGAATAAGTCTTTGTGTCTTCTTCAGTATTTTATGTTTTTAGTTGATATTGAATGGTATATATTTTTTCACTATATATTTCCTGTAAGGTATAGAAATACATCTGATTTTGTATATGTTGAATTTATCCAGATAGCTTGATAAATTTACTTTTTAATCATATTGTCTCTGTGGATATTATTTTCAATTTTTGGCATACATAATTCTTACCTGCAGCTATGGGAGAGTCATTTCATCTTTTCAATTCATTAACTCCCTTTTGTGCTGCTTTAATCACTATATTTTAAAATATACTTTTGTTTCCTGCCAATCATTTTGCATGCTGTTTGTTTGTTATTTGATAGCGTAAAAAGCATATGTATCTTAAAGTTTAATTATAACTGTATTTAAGTCCCTTGTGTTTCTGATTCTGGTTCTATTAATCTATTTCTCTTCATGCTGTTGTTTTAGGTTGTGTTGTCTTATTTTTTGCATGACTAATTATGTTTTAAAATTTTATTCCATATATTATATATAAAACTATTGTGGTATATAAAATTTATTTTATAGTTTTTTGATGAGAGATAATTTATTTTAATCCCTGCAAATTGGCCAGGCTAGAAGAATCTCCAATCTAAAATCACCTTAATCTAAATAGATTGAGATGATTCTAGAAATGGGCTTTAGCCCCTTATTAGCTGATACTATTTCCAGCTTATTCTCACTACTACAGTGTAAATTTTTCAGGTTCCAATTCAAAACCTGGTGGATTATTGGTCCTGAATCCTCTTCCAGCCTTAAGCTCCAAAATGTATCCTTTGGATCTTGTGAGTTTACTGTCAAAGGATGTTCTAAACTCTCATCTCTGATATTGAAAGAGACAAATATCTTCAGACAAAAGCAACCTCTAAAGTCTTACTTATCTCTTGAGATACCGCTCTCTCCTAGATCTTGGTCTTACAATTCTTCACTGCTTTATTAGTTCTCTAATTCTTTGAAATGTACCACAGTATGCACATGTTTCTGTGTATTCTTGGGCATTTCTAGTTGTTCTTTGGGATGGTTGTCCAAACACCACTCAAACTACCACTTAATTTTCAAAACTATGTTTGGGTGAGGTATTAACCCTTATTCCAGATATTGAAGTACATTCAGAGAAGTTTTGGAACTTGTCCAAAATTATGTAGTTAATAAAAAATGGTTTCAAGATTTGAACTCAAGGATATTAGGTTATGAAACTCATGTACTAAGTAAGCATTCTGAAGAATCTCTGGTTTATAGACCATACCATGTTAGATTATGAATACATTACTTTTATGTATTTGTATTTACTGCATTTGTCTAAAAGCATTAAAATTAACTCAACCAATATTTCATGCAAATGTACAAATATATTGCACTCTAGATGGAAGTCAACTACTGTTAAGAGAAAAAACAGTTCTAGAATAAATTCATATTCTAAAATTGTATTTGAATTTCTACTATAAAGTAATATTATATGTATATATTTGGGAGAGGGGGTATACTTTTCTCATTAGACCATGTGCATATCTTTTGTATTTGACAAGGAAATCTTAGATAAAAGTCTCTATTAAGTAACATTATGACTTCCTATCTTACTTTTCTAGTAAGATGTGGGTATGTTTGCATCTCAACATTTATGTCTATATAAATACATATGTTATATATACATATAACTTATTTCAAGACTTCTGCATTGCATATTGAGTTTTATTCTCTGACTTATGCTTATTTTATGACGTGCAAAGCACATTTATTGTCAATTTGATCTTCATTTGTCTTCCTATAATTCTATAATATAGGGGAAGACACCATAAATACTTGGGCTATTGTAAAACTACTTCACAAGTAGTTTTCAGAATTTAGGGTTATTCCTAGTTTATCTACATTAGACAGAATCAATTATTCTAGATACATAATCAATCTTTATTGCACAGAAAATGCAGAATTGCATTTGCATAGTTAAAAGAGTTGTGTGGTTTGTAGAACAGCAGAGATAGATTTAATAAAAATGTAGATTCCAGGCAACATATTTATAAATATTGTACCAACATAGAGAAGGAATTATGAGTATTGTAATGAAAACCTGCTGTAAAAAAGCTTTATTTTTCTTAGTAGATTATAATAACTAGTTCAGTGACACCTTCTGTTTGAAAGTAAAGTGACTACTTTCTACAGATATATTAAGGTATTTGGATTATTTCTAACAGATTCACCACTTCCAGACAGAATGATGAAGTGGTTTCATATCACTTCATAGAAAAAATAAGTAGAATGCATTAAATATTGCATTAACTATCATTTTCTTAACAAACAACTGTAAGTTTTGAGCTCCTGAAGGTCAAAAGCCATAATTTATTTATGCATTATTATATCAAATCATGTTTGGTCTGTAATATTTCATGTTAATTGTGAATTACTAATTAATAAACATTAATTAAATATATCTTATATGCCAGGTTCTGTGCTAGATATTTTAAAGAGAATGTTTACACTGAACTTTACTCACAAAACAATCAATTTAAATATGAATCACTTTCTTCATGCTACAGCCTAGAAAGATAAACTGATATACTAGTCACATTAACTTTGGAAAAATTAAAGTTTTGGTCTAAGTTTTGATATAAAATAGATTCCCATTTTACTAACAATCATTTAGGAAAATTTAACTGGTTTTCATTGCTATATGATAGTAAGAGAAAGAATGTTTCTAATTATAACTTGTTTTCAAAAAATATTTAAAGTCTTGCCATATAGCTAATAACATTGGAGCACAGGCTATCCCAGAAATATAAGAATATCAGATATTTGTTTACTCCTAAGAAAAACCATATGCTGTTTACATTCTTATTTACAAAGTTATAGATACATAAATTTTTATAGCTTACTTTTAAGTTTAAATTAAAACTTTGATATGAATTATTTATCTGTTTGTGGATGAGTTGGTCAAGATATAATTATTTCTGAACACTAAATTTTATAGCTAATTTGGCAATTGAGTTAGCATTCGCTTTTAAGGTTCTTACCAGTTTTTAGTATTTTATTAATAGAAGGTAATGGTTATGTGAGTGTTTGTGATATGTTTACACTGAAGGATGCTGCATCAATAATATTATTGCTAATATGTTTAACTAAACTGAAATCTTATAACCCAAATAAGGCCATCACCAAAACTCCATTAGGAGAAAACTCTCCTGTAGCTTCTTTTCTATTCCTGTTAGCAGTGTTCATGGTTGGTTTTTTCGTTGTTGTTTGTTTGTTTTTTTGTTTGTTTGTTTGTTTTCTGGCCCTTTTGCTCAACATTCTTCAAACACTATAAACCTTCTGAGAATTGTAAAATGTGAGTGTCTATATTATGCGCCAGTTCTGATCAGATGACTGTACAGTCAAGCATAATAATCGTGTGCCTAAACATACAGCAATTAGATGTTGGCAATCTTGAGTGAACCCACCAAGCATTTAAAAGTCAAGTTATTATCAGAACCCACACACTTTTCATCAACACATGCAAAGCACACCTGTGGTTTGTTAGTAATTTTCTTAGCCAAGATGATTGAGCACAAAATGATGCTATTTTTCACAAATACATGGCCCGCATATCCTCCTGTGCTTATTCAGTACCTTTTTAAATGACTGGAATGGATTTAAAATAAATCTTATTTTTTGATTTTACATATAGAGTTACTTTATAAATATAAGACACTATTACTGCAAGACATGTTTCAGAGTTTATTTTTAAATTTTTGATTTTTTTTCATTAAAACCCAGAAAAACTGATATCAATTACTTTATTTACAAATAGATATGTTTCATTGAGTGCCCCTTGAGACATAAGATTAATAAATATCAACATTTAAACAGTTTAAAAATTATTGATACTTTAATGTACATTATTACTGTAGAATATAAGTGTGCCAGTTTTCAAGATTTTTAAACCGTTTACAACAGAGAAAATAAACTAGTCAAAAATTAAATTAATATATTTGTAGAAGGTTTATAAACACTGAGAATAACAACTTTTTATAAAATTGCATAAACATTATCTGGTATTTTAAATTTGCTTTCTTTTCCCCCCAGAATATCCACAAAATGATCAACTCTAACATTCATCTCATTAGGCTGTAGTCAAAGATTTCTATGCTTACTCAGGCCACAGGGCACCTAGAATTCATTGTGCTCTTTGCAAGATAATATAAAATATTAATAGATAAAAATAACAAAATATAAAATTTAGTAATAATTACATTTAATCTTTTACTAGATTCTAGATCACAAATATCAATATAGGGTGAGGAAGGGAGAGATAAAATATTAAACTTCACTTTTTAAAATCTTTTGCACTTCTGCATTTAGCCATGATAGAGTGACAAAGATCACACTTAACCTCTTACCATAAAAATCTATAAGGCTGTATAAAACATACAAAATGCTTTCAGACTTTGGAATTCAGTCAGTGTAGAACTACGATTCCTTAGAGAAGGTAAACAAATGAAATGAGTTTTATAATCACATCACCTTTGCTTCCTGAGGAAATTTTGGCATTACTTTGCAGACAGAAAAACAAAACAAAACAAAACAAAACAAAACAAAACAAAAACTCTGTTCTTTTAGGACATTTAGTAAAGAGTAGAGAGGAAAGGTACACCTTAGTGAACTACATTGAAAAATTCTTTAGATCCAGAAAAGCAAAGCTTAAAAATAGGCCTCACAGCAATCAAATTGACATTAATTTAATTGCACAATAGACAAATTTAAACCATTTATTAAAAAACAGCAACAAATTTCAAACATCCAACGAAGTAACAATAAAAATCAGTAATCATGCCAAGAAGCATAAAAACAGTCCCATAACCAACCAAAAAGCAGTTAACGGTCACAGGGTAAGAATGATAGAGAGGATGAGACTAGAAGGAAAAAATGTCAGTGCTACAGCACTCGTGTCTTAGCTCGGACATGAACAGAGATGGGACTATAATCTCACATACCTGTAAATAAAAAGATGGACAGATTTCACGTTAATGACTTCTTTTGAACTAATCAGAGAACTGAAATTTAGGGTAAATAAGTAACCTGAAATCTAGAGAAAAACAAAGCCATGCAGAAATAAGCAAGATTCAAGCACTGGCTGTCATGGGACAAACACTGCTGAATGCTATACGAGCCAGTTAAACCATAAATTTTTAATAATTTGCTGGAAGCCATATGTGGATTAGAAAGAAATTTTGAAGCTGATGGGGGCTACAGACATTGGGATATTTCCACTTTCTTGCAGAATTTCCTGTAGAACCCCACTAGCTACCTAGGGAGAATCCTGAAAAACAAACAAACAAACAAACAAACAAACAAACAAACAAAAAAAACCAAAAACAAAAAAAAAAAAAAAAAAAAAAAAAACTTCCATGGTGCTAGCCATGGTTCATCTCCCCTCTCCCATGGGAAAAATGACTTGATTTTCAGGGGCTCCTCTTTCAGTTTTTGTGGTCAGGCTGGTTGTCCTGTGTCAGATCCTGTTCTCCTTGCAGTTGTAAGCTCAATATATTCTTGCTGATAATCATAAGTTTATGATTCATATATTCTTGCTAAGATGTATGATTTCTATGCTGACACACAGAAAAGTTATCTTTACATTGTTCTGCTTTTATAAATTTTTACGCACCAGCTTTTGTGAATGTATTCTTTTTGTATAATTATCACTGAAACTTTGTGTAATCTTGCTCTCTCTCCCCTATTAAAAGAGCATAATAAAAAATAGAGGATTTTTTAGGCGAATGTCAGACATCCATGGAGCAGCTTTATGTGATGCCTCCCCTGAGCCCACCTTTAAAGAAAACTTTTTCCTTGACTCTCTTTCTTTTTCACTGACCACTTGATCACTTTGAGAGATCTTAAACCCACATTGATATATTGGGAGCTAGTATCAAGAATAACCAACAAGGGAACAAAACTGGATGAAGAAAGAGTTTGACAAATTGACAGAAGCAGGCTTCAGAAGGTAAGTAAAACAAACTTCTCTGAGCTAAAGGAGCATGTTGTAACCCAATGCAAAGAAACTAAGAACCTTGAAAAAAGGTTAGACAAAATGCTAACTAGAATAACCAGCTTAGAGAAGGACATAAACAACTTGATGGAGCTGAAAAACATAGCATGAGAACTTCATGAAGCATACACAAATTTCAATAGCCGAACTGATGAACAGAAGAAAGGATATCAGAGATTGAATATCAACTCAATTAAATAAAATGATAAGGCAAGATTTGAGAAAAAAAAAAGTCAAAAGAAGTGAACAAAACCTCCAAGAAATATGGAATTATGTGACAAGACCTAATCTACGCTTGATCAGTGTAACTGAAGAAGACAGGGAGAATGAATCCAAGCTGGAAAACACTCTTCAGGATATTATGCAGGAGAACTTCCCTAACCTAGCAAGGCAGGCCAATATTCAAATACAGGAAATACAGAGAACACCATGAAGATATTCCTCAAGAAGAGCAACCCCACGGCATATACTCATCAGATTCACCAGGGTTGAAATGAAGGAAAAAATTGCTAAGGGCAGCCAGAGAGAAAGTTTGGGTTACCCACAAAGGGAAGCCCATCAGACTTATAGCAGATCTGTTGGCGGAAACCCTACAAGCCAGAAGAGAGTGGGGACCAAGATACAATATCCTTAAAGAAAAAAAGTTTCAACTCAGAATTTCATATCCAGTCAAACTAAGCTCCTAAGTGAAGGATAAATAAAATCCCTTAGGACAAGCAATTGCTGAGAGATTTTGTCACCATCAGACGTGCCTTACAAGAGCTCCTGAAGGAAACACTAATCATGGAAAAGAATAACTAGTACCAGCCACTTCAAAAACATACCAAATCATAAAGACCATTGACACAATGAAGAAGCTGTGTCAACTAACAGGCAAAACAACCAGCTAGCATCAAAATAGCTGGATCAAATTCACACATGACAATATTAACCTTAAATGTAAATGGGCTAAATGCCCCAATCAAAAGACAGACTGGCAAATTGGATAAAAAGTCAATATGCTATGATGTGCTGTATTAAGGAGACCCATCTCACATTCAAACACACACAGGCTCAAAATAAAGGGATGGAGGAAGATTCACCAATTAAATGCAGAGCAAACAAAAAGTAGGGGTTGCAATCCTAGTCTCTGATAAAAAGGAATTTAAACCAACAAAGATCAAAAGAGACAAAGAAGGGCACTAGATAATCATTAAGAGATCAATGCAACAAGAAGAGCTAACTATCCTAAATATATATGTACCCAACAGGAGCACCCAGATACATAAAGCAAGTTCTTCCTGATTTACAAAGAGACTTAGACTCACACACAATAATAGTGGGAGACTTTAACACTCCACTGTCAATATTAGACAGATCAATGAGACAGAAAATTAACAATGATATCCAGGACTTCAACTCAGATCTGGACCAAGCAGAACTAATAGAAATCTACAGAACTCTCCACCCCAAATCTACAGAATATACATTCTTCTCAGGGACACATCACACTTATTCTAAAATTTACCACATAATTGGAAGTAAATCACTCCTCGGCAAATGCAAAAAACAAAAATCATAACAAACAGTCTCTCAGACCACAGTGCAATCAAATTAGAACTCAGGATTAAGAAACTAACTCAAAACCACACAACTACATGGAAACTGAACAACCTGCTCCTGAATACAAGATAAATAATGAAATGAAGGATAAATAAAGAATAAATAATGAAATGAAGGCAGAAATAAAAATATTCTTTGAAACCGATGAGAAGGAAGACACAATGTATCAGAATCTCTGGGACAAATTTAAAGAAGTTCTAGAGGAATATTTATAGAACTAAATGTCCACATGAGAAGAGAGGAAAGATGTTAAATCAACACCCTATCATCACAATTAAAAGAACTGGAGGAGCAAGATCAAACAAATTCAAAAGCTAGCAGAAGGCAAGAAATAAGCAATATCAGAGCAGAACTAAAGGAGATTGAGACGCAAAAACCGTTCAAAAAATCAGTAAATCTTTTTATGAAAAGATCAACAAAATAGATAGAATACTAGCCAGACCAACAATAAAGAAAAAAGAATATTCAAATAGATGCAATAAAAAATGATAAAGGGGATATCACCACCAATCCCACCAAAATACAAGTTACCACCAGAGATTACTACAAACAAATCTATGCACATAAACCAGTAACCCTAGAAAAAATTGACAAATTCCTGGATACTTACATCCTCCCAAGACTAAACCAGGAAGAAGAATCCCTAAATAGATCAATAACAAGGTCTGAAGTTAGGCAGCAGTTAATAGCCTACCACCAGAAAAGGTCAAGGTCCAGATGGGTTCGCAGCTGAATTCTACCAGATGTACAAAGAGGACCTGGTACCATTCCTTCTGAAACTATTCCAAACAATACAAAAAGAGGGAATACTCCCTAACTCATTTTGTGGGAGCAACATCATTCCGATACCAAAACCAGGCAGAAACACACACAAAAAAAAGAAAATTGCAGGCCAACATCCTCCATGAACACTGATGTGAAAATCTTCAATAAAATACTGGCAAACTGAATGCAACAGCACATCAAAAAGCTTATGTTTCACGATCAAGTAGGCTTCATCCCAGAGATGCAAGGGTTATTCAACATCCACAGATCTGTAAATGTAATTCATCATGTAAACAGAAACAGACAAAAACCACATGATTATCTCATTAGATGCATAGAAGGCCTTTGACAAAATTCAATGTCCCTTTATGCTAAAAACTCTCAATAAACTAGGTATCAATGGAACTTATCTCAAAATAATAAAAGCTATTTACAACAAACCCATGTCCAATATCATACTGAATGTGCAAAAACTAGAAGCATTCCCTTTGAAAACTGGCACTAGACAAGGTTGCCCTCTCTCACCACTCCTATTCAATATAGTATTGGAAGTTCTAGTTAGAGAAATCATGCAAGAAAAAAAAAAGAAAGAAAGAAAGAAAGAAAGTATATTCGATAGGAAAAGAAGAAGTCAAATTGTCTCTATTTGCAGATGACATGATTGTATATTTGTAAGACCTCATTGTCTCAGCCTAAAATCTCCTTAAGATGATAAGCAACTTCAGCAAAGTTTAAGGATATAAAATCAATGTACAAAAATCACAAGCATTCCTGTACACCAATAACAGACAAACAGAGAGCCAAATAATGAGCAAACTCCCATTCACTATTTCTACAAACAGAATAAAATATCTAAGAATACAACTAACAAAGGATGTGAAGGACTGCTTCATGGGTATCTACAAACCACTGCTCAAGGAAATAAGAGAGGACACAAACAGATAGAAAAACTTACCATGTTCATGATTAGGAAGAATCAATATAGTGAAAATGGCTGTACTGCCCAAAGTAATTTATAGATTCAATGCTATCCCCATCAAACTACCATTGACCTTCTTCACAGACTGGAAAAAACCACCTTAAACATCATATGGAACCCCAAAAGAGCCCATATAGCCAAGACAACCTAAGCAAAAAGAACAAGGCTGGAGGTATCACGCTAACTGACTTCAGACTATACTCTAAGACTACAGTTATCAAAACAGCATGGTACTGGCACCAAAACAGAGATATAGACCAATGGAACAGAACAGAGGTCTCAGAAGTAATGCCACCCATCTACAACCATCTGATCTTTGACAAACTTGGCAAAAACAAGCAAATTCCCTGTTTAATAAAAGATGTTGGGAAAACTGGCTAGCCATGTGCAGAAAGCAGAAATTGGGCCCCTTCCTTACACCTTATACAAAAATTAACTCCAGATGGTTTAAAGATTTAAACATAAGACCTAAGACTTTAAAACCCTAAAAGAAAACCTAGGCAATACCATTGAGAACATAGGCATAGGCAAGGACATCATTCAGAACATAGGCATAGGCAAGGACATCATGACTAAAACTCTGAAAGTAATGGCAACAACAGCCAAAATAGATAAACAGGACCTAATTAAACTTAAGAGCTTCTGCACAGCAAAAGAAACTATCATTAGAGTGAACTGGCCACGAACAGAATGGGAAACTATTTTGCAATCTACCCATTTGACAAAGGCCTAATATCCAGAATCTACAAAGAACTAAAACAAATATACAAGAAAAAAACAATCCCATCAAAAAGTGGGCAAAATATATGAACAGACACTTTTCAAAAGAAGATATTTATGTGGCCAATAAACATATGAAAAAATTCTCATCATCGCTAGCCATTAGAGAAATGCAAATCAAAACCACTTTGAAATACCGTCTTACGCCAGTTTAGAATGGTGTTCATTTAAAAATCTGGAGATAACAAGATGCTGGAGAGGATGTGGAGAAAGAGGAACACTTTTACACTGTTGGTGGGAATGTAAATTAGTTCAACCATTTTGGAAGACAGTGTGACGATTCCTCAAGGATCCAAAAATAGAAATACCATTTGACACAGCAATCTCATTACTAGGTATATGCCAAAAGGGTTATAAATCATTCTATTATAAAGACACATGCACAGATATGTTCATTACAGCACTGTTCACAATTGCAAAGACTTGAAACCAACCCCAATGCCCATCAATTACAGCCTGAAGGAAAAAAAAAAAAATAGGTCACATATACACTGTGGAATACTATGCAGTCATAAAAAAGATGAGTTCATGTCCTTTGCAGGGACATGAATGAATCACTAAACTATCATTCTCAGCAAATTGGCACAAGAATAGAAAACCAAATAACTTATGTTCTCACTCATAAGTGGGTGTTAAATAATGAGAATACATAGACACAGGGAAGGGAATATCACACACTGGTGTCAGTTGTGGGGTGGAAGTCTAGGGGAGGAAGAGCAGGGGGTGGGGCTGGGGAGATTGGGAAGGGATAACATTAGAAGAAATACCTAATGTAGGTAATGGGGAAATGGAGGCACAAATCACCATGGCATGTGTATACCTATGTAACAGTCCTGCAAGATCTGCACATGTATCTCAGAACTTAAAGTATAGTTAAAAAAAAAAAAAAAAGAAACAAACACAGTGGTCATCAGAATCAAACTCAGATATGAAACAGATGTTGTAATTATCAAAGAACATAATTATGATTAATATATTTAATGATTATAATGTAAAACAAAAAATGCAAGATCAAATAGGTAATTTCAACAGAGAGATGGACACTGAAAGTAAATATAAAATTGAAATTCTAGAAATAAAAAGCCCATTAACAAAAATGAGGATGTCTTACCTGACTTACCTGTAGAGTCAACACATCCAAGAAAATAATCAGCGAACCTAAAGATCAATAAAAATTGCCAAAATGAAACACAAATAGAAAAATAATAAAACAAACAAACAAGGAGTCAAACATCCTATTTACTAAGATAAGAAAAAAGAGTATAATGTGCATAATTAGAATTCCAGAAGGATAAGAAATAGTGACATGAAATATTTAAGAGAACAGTAGTAAATAATTTTCCAAAATTAGTGGCAGATAATGTGTTCAAGAAATTTAAAGAACACCAAGCAAGATACAAGAAAAAAAATCCACATTTCAGCATATTGTTCAGACTGCTGCAAAGATGAAGTTAAAAATCTTGAGGATAGATACAGGGAAGAGGTACACATTATATTTGGAGGAACAAGTATAAACAGTATGTAAGAAGTCTTGTAAAAAGCAACTAATCAAGAAGACAACATCATGATATATTTCAAGTACTAGAAGAAAAAAAGTATTATCAACCCATAATTCAGTACCAAGTGAAATATTCTCCAGGAGTGAGGAAAAATAAACAGTTTCTTAGACAACCAATACTGGTAAATTTATTGCCAGCAGATCTAAGCTACAAGAATTAAAGCAATTTTTTTAAGCAAAAAGTATTTGAAATGTCAGAAGTCCACTCAAAGATATTAAGGGCATCATGCACGAAACAGATGAAAGCTAAATAAAAAAAAAAAAAAAAAAAAAAAAAAATTGTGTCTTCGTTGGCCAGAACTGCAACTGCAATAATTAACTGTCATAGGTTGAATGGCTTAAATGTCATTAATTTATTGTCTCATCCTTCTGGAAGCTAGAAGATCTAGGTCAGGGTGCTAGCATGGTTGATTTCTGGTGAGGTCTCTCTTCCTGGCTTGTGGACAGTCCCATTCTTGCTATGTCATCACATGCATAGCATTTCTTTTTTCATACTAAATAGGGGAACATAAAGTGCTCTGTGGCTCCCTGGTATTTTTTCTTATAAGGACATTAATCTTATTAGGTTAGGGCCCTACCCATATGGCTTCATTTAACCTTAAATGACATACTTAAAAATCCTGTCTTCTAATATAGGCATACTAGGGGTTAGGGCTTCATCATATGTATTTTAGGGATGGGCACATTAAGTCCAATAATATATATATTTCAATGGAGTCTCACTTTGTTGTCCAGGCTGCAGTGCAGAGACCTGATCTTGGCTAACTGCAACCTTGGCCTCCAGGGTTCAAGTGATTCTCCTGCTTCAGCCTCCTAAGTAGCTGGGATTACAGGCACCCACCACCACACCCAACTACTTTTTGTATTTTAAGTAGAGATAGGGTTTCACCATGTTGGTCAGGCTGGTCTGGAACTCCTGACCTTGAGATCCGCCTTCCTCGGCCTCCCAAAGTGCTGGGATTACAGGAGTGAGCCACCTCTCTTGGCCACCTTTTCTTATTTTTAAATGCTCTAAAAGATAACTGAATTTTTGAAGCAATGATAGTAATAAGTACCATGTACTTGCAGTATATGTAAAAGTGAAATGTGTGAGAATCATGCAAGGAAAAATATTAAGACTAAAATAAATGTCATAGGTCTGTATGGTAAATATGTAGTGGTATAAATTATTTCGAAGGTAATCATAGATTATTTAAAAATCTATATTATAAATCATATGTCAAACACTAATATGAGTTTTAAAAAGTGTAAGTAATAAGTTGATAGAAGCTATAAAATGGAATGAAGTGACATGTTAAAACTATAAATCAGAAAAAGACAAAAATAAAAAACATAATTAATAGAAATAGCCAGTAATATGCTGGATTTTACTTCAAATATATCAATAATTGTTGTAAATGTGAATTGTATAAATATACCAGTTAAAATTCAAGGATTTTCATTTTAAATTAAAAAAACCATGACTGAACTATATATTAACTATAAGAAAACCACTTTAAAGATACAGATATGTTAAAAGAATAGTGAAAGTCATGTAATGCAAATACTAAACAAAAGAGCCCTTGCTAGCTATATAAACTTCAGATGAAGATTAGTTTGAGACATCCGAACAAGAAGGATTGCTGGAAACAAGAAGATATTATCTAATAATGAAGTAGCCGATTTTTAAAGATGACCCAGCCTAGATGTATATGCAGTGTACAAGATAAAAGGTTAACTGATAGGGTAAGCAACCACAGAAATATTAACATAGATGACCTGAACAGCAATTGTCTCAAATAACTTTTACAGAACATCCTACCCAACAACAGAATACACATTATATTAAGCACACTTGGAACATTTACCATGATGAACCATATCCTACGCCACTAGAAGGAAAGAAAAACAAATTCATTTTATTTAAAGTATTTGTGTTCACAGTAATAGATTCAAATTATAAATTAATAAAACCAAAATACGAAAAATCAATGTGGTTAAGGTGTCATTTCTCTCCAATTGGAACTTTGAAAGTATTAATTCAAAATAATTCTAATCAAAACCTCAGTAGACTTGTTTTTTTTTTTTTTTTTTTTTTTTTTTTTTGTACACATTGGAAATTTAACTCTAAAACTTACACTGAAAGGTAAAGGATCTAAAATATCCTAAAGAACTCTAAGGAAAGTAACAAGGTTGAAATTTGTATTATAAATTTTCAAGACTTATTTTAAAGCAACAGTAATAAAAACTTTTTTTTTTTAATGTGGCAATGACAACTCAAGGAGAAAAAATAGTCCTTTCAAAACACGTTGTGAGAAAAAAATTCAATTCCATATGAAAAAAAACTGAGTCATGTCTCAGGTTCTGTATAAAATTAACTCAAAATGAATTAGGCCGTAAATTCAAAATATAAACATAGTTCTTAATATAAATGTAAATTTTATTCAAAATTTTAAAAATATGAGAGAAATTATAAAATACAATCTACATGACTTAAGGTTTGATTATGAATTTTTAAATATAACACAAAACACATGATGCATACAATGAGAGGAAAAAACAGTTAAGTCAAACTTCATTAAGATTGTTTAAATTTGTCCTGTGAAAGATATGTTTATGAGAATGAAAAGCAAGCAATAGAATGAGGGAATATATTTGCTAATCACATATCTGATAAAGACTTGTATCTAAATTATAGAGAAAATACTTAAATCTCAATAGCAAAATGATGAACAACCCAAGTTAAAAAATGGGTCAAATATCTTAAAAGAAGATATCAAAGGTGATATATAAGTGGCAAACACACAAAAAAAGTTCATTTTCATTGGTCATCAGGAAAATCCAAATTATAGCCAAATGAGATTCTATAACATACTCATAGAAAAGGAAACTCCACAAGACAGACAATGTCAAATGCTGGCTGAGTTATGAAGCAATTAGAGCTACTATTCATTGCTGATGGAAATGCAATATGATGTATAAAATTAAACATATGACCCAACTACAACATTCCTAGACATTTGAGTGCCTTAAAAACTATTCACACAAATGTAGGGCACGTTGAGAGTCAGATGTAAGGCTGAGTGCCCCACAGGGTTGTTGGGTGAGCCTTATGCTGTGCTGAGTCGGAGGATCAGAGAAATAAAGAGACAGGACATAGAAGTACAAAGAAAATGCAGCCGGGCTTGGGGGACCACGCCACCTATAAGTGGAGTCAGGTGATGCCAGCGAGGCCGGCAAGGCAGGCGAGGCAAGGATGGTGAGAGACTCCAAATGTCCAGAAGCATGAGTATCTATTGTGTATAGGCTAGAGGGTAGGGCAGTGAGTGAAATCATTTTTAAGGACAGTGATATGGTCGTGAGCAATAAAACATAGGGTCCACCCCCGTTAGGTCACGTAGGCCAGGAGGTGGACAGCACGCAACAAGGGCCCCATTCCCACAAAGGCAAGGGCTGTGTGCGGTAAGGGGTCCACCCCCATTAGGTCACTGAGGCTTGAAGGTGGGCTGTGCGAAGTGAAGTGGGTGCAGTGTGCAATACTTCTATCTATGGGAAACTACTTCTAAGAAGATTTATGAGAGGATGCTTTAAGTCACATAGTAGTGACAGAGCTGTCGAGGTTACCACCATCTTCTGACAGCTTCCAATGGATTCTATGGGAAGATACTTTTCAAGCAGCACAGTAGCAAGAGCTGATAAAGTTCACAGTCACCAAGTTCTGAGGGCAGCCTTCCACAAGAACTGGAGCAAGGTCCTACAACTCCTTTATCAGGAGGAGTGGCTCTAACCTCAAGCCTGCCATACAGCAGGTATCTTTCCAATACTGAATGCTGCCACCTGGGCCATGAATTCTTGTCCTGCTGTAACTGTTTTCCCTTAAATCATGCTCTGCATTGTATCTGCTCTAGGCATTCCCCAGATTATAAGCTGCTTATTCCTTAATTCATGCTCTGTACTGTGTCTGCTCTAGGCATTCCTCCGAATATGAACGAAGATATAATTATAGGTATATATGTAGACAAATATTCTTTAGGCACTCCTACTATCAAATATTAATGATTATACCTAGAGGATTATATAAAGGGAAACTTCAAGCCCTATTTCTATAAACTAATATATGATTATGTAAATGATTATATAAAAGGAAATAGCTGAGTAGTAACACTATAAAGTGAGATATTCCTCAAGCCCTAACTGTGCAAGGGTTCTGCTTAGCTCTCATTCCTCAGTGCCTATATGGGGGGTTACCCACACACAAATACTTTTATGCAAATGTTTATAGGACATTTACTTGTAATTACTAAAATTAGAAACAACTAAAGTTTTCTTCAACAGGAAATTAATAAACAGTGATAAAACCATACAATTGAATCCTAGTCAGTGATACAAAGGCATAGGATATTGACTTATTCCAATGTGGAGGTGTCATAAATATATCTTACTAAGAGCCTACACCAAATGGTGTTGTGTTGGATGATTATTTTCATATGACATTCTGGAAAATGTAAGACTAGAGAAGGTAATCAGGTCAGTGTTTGCCAGAGATTACTAGTGACTGGTGGTGTTTGACTACAAAGGAAACACAAAGAGAAATTTTTAGTATGTTGGAACTGTTCTGTAAGGTACTGGGGTTCTGGATACACGGTTCTATGCATTTACCAAAACCTATAAAACTGTATAGCATAAATAAGTGAACTTTGATAATTGAACTAAAAATTATAATGTCTTTTGATATTCACAGCAATGATATGTAAGGGCAGAAAAAGTAAAGGGACATAAATCGAAGTAAGGTTTCCCTGCAATTAAGATGATTAAATGTTGATAATTTATGTGTGTTGTAATTCTCACAACAACTAATATGAAAACTATACAAAGAGGTACACACAAAATATGATAAAAAGTCAATATAAAATGCTGAAAAAGAAACCCACAGGAAAAGAGAAACAAAGGAAGAACTAGAAACAGGACAAAAGGGAAACTTAAGCTCTAATATAATAACAATTACCTTAAATATGAATGGACTAAACCCACAAATCAAAAGATCGGCAGAGAGGATAAACATAACATGGCCCAACCATATACTGTTTAAAATAAGTTCACCTGAAATTCATCAAGTTAGTTGAAAGTAAAAGATGTAAAAATATCTTATGAAACTATTAATGATGATAAGAGCAAAAATAGCTCTATTAATATCTGAGGAAGTAGACAAAAGAAAGTTATTACAGATAAAATGTATATTACATAATGAGCAAAGGATCAATCCACCAAGAATACATGAGCATCCTTTAAGTTGCATACAGCAAAACACATAAACATATTTCAAAATAATTTAAAGCAAAAACTGATAAGCTGAAAGATGAAATAGACAAGTTCAAAATTATAGCTTGGATTTTAATTTTAAAACCAGTAAATTTCATACTTCAAATGAAATTGACTAATTTATTACTAGACCCAAATTACAAAATCTGATGTAAGAAGAGTCAGAAGACCTTAATACCCTTATAATCATTAAAGAATGTGAAATCTTAATTAAAATTCTGCACTCAAAGAAAATCCCAGGACCTGTTGCCTTCTATGAACTCTAACAAACATTTAATGAAAAAATAACATACATGTCTACTACATTCTGTCAGAAAATAGAGGAAAAGATGAACAACCTTTAAAAAAAAAAAAAAACTCTGCCAAATATTAGCCAATTAAATCAAGCAGTATTTTTTAATACTGCATATGTGATTTATCTGAAGTATGTAACCTTGGTGTAACATTCAAAAACTAATAAAAATCATGTACATAGGAATAAATAATAAAGGAAAACCCAAATAGTCCACTTAATAGAGCCAAAGGAAAAAAAAATGTACAGAATTCAACAGTCACTTACAATACACAAATTGATTGCAGATACTTTGAAAATGACTGATGCTGCATATGCTGAGGTTCCATACTAACACTGATAATTACAAACAATTTTATAGCACATGCTATGTCTCAGACTTCATTGTACATGTTTCACATTTAAGTCATTTAATTCTCACAAAAAAAAAATGTCATGAAATAGGTGCTATTTTCAATGTATGACTAGGGAAACTGAAGCACTCAGAAGCTGAATTATTTCCTCAGGGCTAAAAAGTTAACAAGTGGTTGAACCAGCATTATGTAACCCAAATTGATTTTCTTAATCATTTAGAATACTGCCTTTTAAAAAATGACTTTGATTTCTGCTCGTATTACCTAATTACCATTTTGTGTTCTTACCTCTCCAATGTTGGGTATGGAGTTTGGGGGAGAGGAGTTCAAGAAGATGAAAAAACATGATTATTGCTGAATATTTTTCACTGTTTAGTCAAATCATATTTCTCAGAATTTTGGTGAAGTTAGAAACACACACTCTGGATCCTTTGTATTCTTTTTCATTCCAAATTTAAAATTTATGTTTAGTGTTTTTTAATGCAAAAAAATGTAAGCAACACTCTTTAATAACAAAACACAATAGTAAAACCATTATTTGGGGTTCTGTTACACAATATAGGAAAATGAATATCACCAATGCCATTGAATCTTCCTTATGCCCTTCATGGATTTTATTCACTGAGAATCAAAAGGTAATCAGTATATTCAATTTGAATGAAACCAAATAGTGACAACTTTGGTGATTTAAATGATATGATATAGTACTGTATCATATATAATATACTGGGATTTGAACAAAATAATAATTCTTGCAGGTATGTTAAAGCATATATGTCAAAGCTCTAAAATGTTGTATTTCATAAATATGAAAATTTATTCATTCTTTTGTGGATGAACAAGTTTGCTTGCATAATAATGTTGACAACAGTATATTTGTAGATGTAGTTAGCTGCATATTTGATAAAAATTTATCTAGGATGTGACAAGATAGTTTCAAATCGTTTTCTAGATTGGCTGTTGCCAGCAGTGTATAAGAATGAGTTTGCTTCTTTTTTTGTGAAACATTTAATAGTCTCAGAACTTTAAATTATTACTTGTCTGCATGGTATTTAACCTTAATTTCCTTGCAGTTAAGCACATTTTCATAGGTTTATTATTTTTTCTTTTCTGTGAAATGTTTATTTAAGACTTCCGTGAACTTTCTTTTTGTATTTCTTCTCTTAATGGATTTGCAACTCTTCTTTATATAATTTAGATATATTTCATTAATGTTATATTGGTTGCAATATTATGTCTCACACTATGGGTATGACTTGAGGATATATTCCAGCTCAAGGAAAAATAAATTTAAGAAAAAAGAGTCAAAGTTAAAATTAAACCTTAGTAATTGTTGCAGACGCAAGCTGAGCTGCCCTTAGCCCATTCTCGACCTCCCCCTTGTGCTCATCATCGCTCATGTAAAGAGGAGGCCACGGCAGCCTGGGGCTGGCATGTCAGTGCTATAAACCTGGCCAGGTTGTGAAAGCACCCTGGCTTGGCCACAGCTTTGCTCCAAAATTGGAGTGGGCACTGGGAGTGGGGAGAGGCCAAACAGCAGGAGCAGGCACTTTCAAGCCTGTGGGTGTTAGGAGGTTCCAAACCCCGACAGAGCAAAGATGCGTGGGTCTGCAGCAATGGCTGGGCAGCTGTAGCTGTGCCAAGGAGGATGGGGCTCCCACAAATCCAACTTGGAAGAGGGTGGGGATTCCTTCTGTTCCCAGCTCCCACTGGCTCCCAGGAGCACTCAGCCCCAGCCACGCCTCCCCTGCTGCAGCCAGCATCTTCGTAGCCGCGCTCCAGACAGACAATGCCGTCACCAATGTACCGGCTTTGTCTCTAGTTATTAGAGAAAATTTACAGATAAGTCGGGGAAACGGATCATAGGAAAGGGGGATAATGAGCGGCTTGTTTTGCCTATTTAAAATTATACAGCAAATATTTAAACTCTTCTGTGACTGAGAGAGTTTGGACTAGTATGGTATTTTGAGATTACTAAAGAATTGTTTTAATGAAAAAGCCTGAGGACTAGATTTAAATCCAAACTCTGTTATTAACTGTATAATTTTGGGAAAGATAAAATCTCTGTTTCTAAATTCCCTTATCTCCAGAGAAAACCATTCATGCTCACTTCCTAGAGTTACTGAGCAAACTCCATGAGGGCAGAGTCTCATTGTACTTAACTATGTGAAGGTTAAATGTGATAGAATATGAAAAATGGTTTCTTCTAAAGTCATTACCTCCAGAAATTTACAAGTGTTCTGTTGGTAATACTTTGCATTATATAATTTGAAAATTTACTATCTTTATCCAGTTTAACAAAAAAAGTTTCTAATTTTATAAAACATTTAAAGATTTAGGATGAACAAAGCATATAAATATGATTTAATGTCATAATTATTATCAGTATTACATCAATTTTCGGCTAACATTTCTAAAATCATAAATGTCAAATGCATGATTCATCTTGATAAAGATTTAACTTCAGTAAGTGAGGTTGTAAAAGCTAAGTATCAGTCTTGATGGGAGAGCTAAGACATTAATTTTTAGCATTTTTTTATACTTACTGCAGTAGCCTTATTATGCACAAGTAGAGCAATTAGGAGGAGAAAAACTTTAACAGACTGCAAGTAGACTGAGAAAACAATTGGAATCTAATTGAAACAAGATACCTTCTTATTTATTTTGTTTGAGTGCCCCTACCCGGTCATCATCCCATAACATTTTGAATAATGTTTTTATATTTTTTCACATTAAACATTATGTCTGAATATCGAAACATAAAGAAAGTAGATGGATTTACTCCCAAATTATGTTTCTACTCTTATAATGTAAAAATATAATTTCATGTCTGCTTAATGAATATTTAGTACTATTAGTAAAATATTGTTAGAATATGAACCCCTAATTAAGCATAAGCTCCACAAGGTCAAGTACATTCTAAAGCAGTATTTGTGTCATAATAACTATTTAAAGATATTGAGGGAATGGATACATCAATAAATATTGATTGAACAAAAAAGAGTTGTGAACCTAAAATGGCCAAATATAAAAGTCTCAGCATGGTTAAATTAGGAAAGTAATTTCATCATGAACTTATTAAAGTAGTAAGTTCTTTAATAACATGAAAGCTCCTTCTACCAAGTGAAGTACTATTTGAGAAGTCCAGAGAAAGGATTGTGCAAAACAAAGATGTAGAAGTTAGTGAATACAATTAAGACACATAGCTCAGGACAACAGAGACATGAAAAAAGCCATTGTAATACAATAAATGTTTCTGAAGTCCAGCACTCTTATGGGCACAAATATATCACCAATCACTCTATTGCACTGTATATTACTTCATAATCGTAAATATCACTTATTTGTTATCTATAACCTGGTTTTCTCTTGTTCTTTATAGAATGAAGCATTAATTTAACTATTTGAAGCAATACTTTGGGTTCCTCTTTGGTCTGGGGCTTAAGTAGTATAGGAGGACAATGAGAAATAGATGCTTGGTGAACAAAAGCTTATATTCCACACACATGAATGGCTTTTGTTGAGCTGATGAACTGTTAGCCTAAAAATGAAAAATATAACTTTCTTTAAGATACGTATATATCTTAAAGATATGTACATATGAATGATAAATATATATATGAATAATCAATTAACATACTGTGAATTCATAATGCTTTTAAGAGATTTTTCAAACATGTTTCATTCCTGTTTAAGTATTTTTTTTAATTGATTCACAATAGATACATGTATTTTCAGGGTACACATGATAATTTGATACATCAATGTAAGGGTATGGATCAAGGCAGGGTAATTGGGATAACCATCATGCTAAATACTTATATTTTCTATTAGGAATATTTTAATTATTCTCTTTCAGCTATTTTGAAATACATAATAGACTGATTCCCCCTACTGATCTATCAAATATAGGTTTTTCTGCTTCTATAAAACTGTATATTGTAGGCATTAATCAACTTCTCTTCAATCCTCCTTCCTCCACAGTTCTCAGCCAACCACCAGTCTACTCTTTAACTTCATGAGATCCATCTTTTGTTGTTGTTTTTTAGCTTCTACGTATGAGTGAGAACATGAAATATCTGCATTTCTGTGCTTAGCTTATTTCACTTTATAATGACCTTTAGGCCATCATGTTGCTGAAAATATCAGAAATTTATTATTTTTTATAGCTGAGTATTGTACCATTTTGCGTATATACCACATTTCCTTTATCTATTTGTTCATCAATGGGCACCGAAGTTGAGTCCATATTTTGGCTATTGTGAAGAGAGCTGCAATAAACATGGAAGTGCAGATATCTCTTTAATATACAGATTTCCTTTCTTTTAGATATATACTAAACAGTGCAACTGCTATGTCATATGATAGTTCTATTTCTTTTAGTTTTTTTGAGGAACCTCCATACCATTTTTCATAGTGACTGTACCAACATTTCACCAACACTGCATGAGGATTCCCCTTCCTCTGCATCCTCACCAGCATCTGTTACTCCCTATCTCTTTGATAAAATATCTCTTAACTGGGGTGATATAACATCTCATTGTGGTTTTTGTTTGCATTTCTCTGATGATTAGTGATGTTGATCATTTTTTCACACACTTGTTGATCATTTTTATGTCTTCTTTTGAAAAATGTCTATTCAGATCTTTTGCCTATTTTTAAATTGGATTTATTTTTATTTATTTATTTTTTTTTTTGCTACTGAGTTGCTTTAGTTCCTTATATTCTGTGGTTATTAATCCCTGGTTGGACAGATAGTTTGCAAATATTTTCTCCTATTCTTCATTTTGTTGTTTTCTATTTTGTGCAGAAGCTTTTTAGATTGATGAATGATATTTGTCTAATTTTGTTTTGGTTGCCTGTGGTTTTGAAGTCTTACACATAAAATATCTATGCCTAGACCAATATCCTGGAGTGTTTCTCCAATGTTTACTCCTAGGAGTTTTATTGCTTCAAGTGTTAAATTTAAGTATTTAATCCATTTTGATCTTATTTTTGTACATAGTGAGAGATTCAGATCTAGTTTAATTCTTCTGCATATGGTTCTCCAGTTTCTCAGCATCATTAATTGAAGAGACGGTCCTTTCATTTCAGTATATTCTTGGCTCCTTTGTGGGAAAGGAGTTGGTTGTAAATACATGGATTTACATCTGAGTTCTCTATTTTGTTTCAATGGTATGTATGTCTGCCTTTACATTAGTACCAAGCTGATTAGGTTACGATAGATTTGTAATATGTCTTGAAGTCAGCTTGTGTGCCACCTCCAGTTTTGTTCCTTTTGCTCAGAATTGCTTTGGCTATTCAGGATCTTCTGTGGTTCCATACACATTTTAGCATTGTTTTCTCTATTTCTGTGAGGAATGTCATTGGTTGACAGAGATTGCATTTAATACATATTGTTACTTTAACAGTGTTAATTCTTCCAATTCATAAACATGAAATATCTTTCCATTTTGTTTGTCCCCTTACATTTCTTGCTTTCTTTCTTTTTCTCTTCTTTCTTTCTTTTCTTTTCTTTTTTTTTTTTTTTTTTTTTTTTTTTTCTTTTAATGTGGAGCCTTGCTCTGTTACTGAAACTGGAGTGTGCACCAGCGCAATCTAGGCTCACTGCAACCTCTGCCTCCCGGGTTCAAGTGATTTTCCTGCCTCAGTCTCCTGAGTAGCTGGGATTACAGGCACCTGCCATCATGGCTGGGTAATTTTTTTTTAGTTATTATTTTTGTAGAGATGCGGTTTCACCATGTTGTCTGGGCTGGTCTTGAATTCCTGACCTCAGGTGATCTGCCCGCCTCTGCCTCCCAAAGCGCTGGGATTACAGGCCCGAGACACCGCGCTGGGCCCCCTTTCATTTCTTTCATCATTGTTTTATTATTTTCTTCATATAGATTATTCACAGCTTTGGTCTTCATATAGATTATCCACAGTTTGGTTAAGTTGATTCTTCTTTATTTATATTCTTTACAGCTATTGTAAATGGGATTACTCTATTTCTTTTGCATATTATTTGTTGGTGGTGCTTGTAAGTGCTACTGAGTTCTGCAGGTCAAGTTTATATCCTGGAACTTTACTGAATTTATCAGTTCTAGTATTCTTTTTTGGTGGTCTTAGATTTTTAAGGATAGGATTATGTTTTCTGTAAACACATCTAATTTGACTAGTTTATCTGTTTGTTATCTATTTGGATGCCCTTTATTTATTTAGCTGCCTTTTATTTCTTTCTGTTGCCTGTTACGACCATGATTTCCAGTATTAAATTAAATAAAAATGGTGAAAATGGACATTCTTGTTGTTTTCCAGATTTTAGAAGAAAGGCTTTCTACATTTTCTAATTCAGAACAATGAGCTGTTGGTTTGTAATATACGGTTTTTATTATTTTGAAACAGGTTTGTTTTATACCCATTTTGTTGAGGGTTCTTATCATAAAGAGGTGATAAATACTATTGAATACTTTTTCAGCATCTATTGAACTGATCATAAGATATTTTTCTTGGTTCCATTAATGTAATGCATCATATTTATGGATTTAAATATGTTAAAACATTCTTGCATCCCTAGAATGAATTCCACTTGATCATATTAAATGAACTGTTTAATGTATTGTTGAATTTCATTTGCTAGTACTTTGCTGAGAATTTTTGCATCTATGTTCACCAGTGATATTGAACTACAATTTTTTGTTGTGTCCTTACCTGGTTTTGGTATCAGAACAATGTTAGCTTCATAGAATGAGCTTGAAAGTTTTACCATCTCTTTAATTTTTGGAGGTTTTGAGTAGAACTGGTATTAGTTCCTCTTTAAATGTTTGGTGGAATTCAGCAGTGGCGTCATCGGGTCCTGGGCTTTTCTTTAAATGGAAAACCTTTTAGTATGGCCTTAGATCTCGTTATTCATTATTGGTTTGGTGACATTTTCTATTTCCTTACAGTTCCATCTTGATAGTTAGCATGTGTACAGAAATTTATTATTGTCTTCCAGGCTTTCCAGTTTGTTGATGTACTTGCTCATAATAGTCTTACTGATTCTATTTTTCTGCTTGCAGTTGATAGGTCTCCTTTTTAATTTCTGATTCGATTTATTTGAGTCTTCTCTCTCTCTCTCTCTTTAAATCTAGCTAAACTTTTGTCAATTTTGTTTATCTTTTCAAAAACAAACCTTCTTTTGAGTGTCTACATTGTTTATTAGTCTCAATTTTATTTACTTCTGCTCTGATCTTTATTATTTATTTTTTTCCTACTAATCTGTGGTTTTATTCTTACCTTTCTAATTCCATGAGATACATTGTTAGGTTGTTTACTTGAAGTCTTTTTAGTTTTTTGGTGTAGGTTTTTCTTCACAATCCTGCTTTTGCTGTATCCTATTGATTATGGTATGTTGTATTTCCATTTTTGTTTGTTCTTAAATTTTTTAAATATTTTTCTTAATTTCTTTGTTAACATATTTGTCATTCAGGAGCACCTGAATAATTCCCAAGGGTTCGTGTAGTTTCTGAGGTTTTTCTTGTTATTGATTTCTATTGTAGTCAAATATTATTTCTTCCTTTGTGAATTTGTTGGGGTTGTTTTGCAACCCAAGATAGGAAATATTTTAGGGAGTGTTTCATGTCCTGATGACAGAATGTGCATTATGTTCACCAGTGATATTGACCAGTGATATTGATATTCTATTCTTTTAAATAGACCTGGGTAATGCCTTAGTCTGTGTTACTCTAAAGGAATACCTGAGGCTGGATAATTTATAATGAAAGTAAGCTTATTTGCCTCACTGTCTTGCATACTGTACAAAAAGAATGGTATCAGCATCTACATCTGGTGAGGGCTTCAGGGAACTTCCACTCATAACAGAAGGCAAAGGAGAACAGGCTTCTTATGGCGAGAAGGAGCAGAGAGAGAGGATGAGGAAGGTGCCAGGATCTTTTTAAGACTTGGTTCTTGTGGGAACTCATAGAGCAAGAAATCACTCATTACTGTGAAAATGGCATCAAGACATTTGTGAGGGATCTGCCCCTATGACCCAAACTCTTCTTACTAGGTTGTACCTCCAACATTGTGGATCACATTTCAACATGAGATTTGCCGGAGAAAATATCTGAACTATATTATGTGAAATGTTCTTTAATTGTTAGTCTGATTTGGTCTACTATATAACTTAACTCCAGTATTTCTTTGCTGATTTTCTGTCTGGGTGATCTGTCCACCACTGAGAGTAGAGAGTTGAAGTCCCAGACTATTATTGTATTGCACTCTATCTCTTCCTTTAGATCTATTAATGTTTGCTTTATGTACTTGAGAGTTCCAGTGTTGAATGAATAAAGGCTTGTAATTGTAATATCCTCTTGCTGAGTTGACCACATTCTTATATATAATGACCTTCTTTGTCACTTTGTCTTTCATTTTTAGTCTATTTTATCTCATATAAGCATAGCTACTCCAGCTCTTCTTTTCTGATTTCCACTTGTATGGAATATCTTCCCCACTCCTCCCATCGAGTCTATTGTGTCTTTATAGGTGAAGCAGGTTTCTTACATGTAGCCTGTATTTGGGTATTGTTTCTTTATCCATTCAGACACTCTGTGCCTTTTATTTAGAGAATTGAGTCCACTTATATTCAAAGTTATTATTTATAAGTAGAGACTTACTATTATCATTTTTTTTTTTTTGGTAACTCCTCTCTTCCTGTATTTTCTTACTGTTTCCCTTTGAGGTTAAATGATTTTTTTCTGATAGTATTTTTAATTTGTTGCTTTTTATTTTTAATATATCTACTATAGGTTTCTTCATCGTAGTTATGATGAGGCTTACAAAATTCATTTATAGATAAAACAAGTTAATTTAAAGAGATGATGACTTAGATCATCATAAAAGAATAGATATAAAGAAAATGTTAAAAATACTGTATGCTCTAACTTCATTCCCCATTTTGGCTTTTTGTTTTCTCAATTTACATATTTTTACATTGCCTATCTGTTAACATATTGCTGTAGCTATTATTGTTTTAAATAGACTGTTTTTTTTAAGCTTCCTACTAGTGTTGTAAATAAATTGCATACCGTAGCTGCAGTATTAGAGTATTCTGGGGTTGTCTGTGTACTTAATTTTACAAATAGGTTTTATACCTTCGAACGTTTGCTTTTTATACATTAGTATTTCATTCTTTTAGACTGAAGAATGCTTTTCACATTTTTTGTAAGATGAATCTGGTAAAGGTGTATTCTCTCAGCATTCTTTTTCTTTCTTTCTTTTTTTTTTTTTTTTGGTCTGGTAAATACTTTATCTCTCCTTCATGTTTGAAGGATAGCTTTGCTGAATACAGTATTCTTAAATGGCAGATGTTTGTCTATTAGCTCTTTGAAAATATCCTCTCACTCTTTCCTGGCTTATGTGGTTTCCTTTAAGAACCCTGTTGCCAAATGAGTTAGAGCTCCTTTATATGGTATTTGCTTTTTATCTCTTCCTGCTTTTCAAATTTTCTATTTGTCCTTGACCTTTGATTGTTTAATAATTATATGCATTGGGATAGTCTTATTTGAGTCAAATCTGTTAGGTGTTCTCTGTTCTTCCTGTACCTGAATATTTATGTATCTTTCAAATTTTGGAAAGTTTTCTGTCATTTATTCTTTGCATAAGCTTTCTACCCCTTGATCTTGTTCAATTCCTTTTTGAACACCTGTAATTCTTAGGTTTGATCTTTCTGAGGTAACTTTCTATACCTTGTAGAATATTTTCATTGCTTTTCATTTCTCCTATATTTTTCTTCTCTGACTGTGTAATTTCAAATAGTCTACTTTAGGGCACAGTGATATTTTTTCTCTACTTGATCTGTTCTGCTTTTAGGAGCCTTTAGTAAATTCTTCAGTCAATGTATATTTCTCAGTTTCATAATTTCTGTTTGATTTTTTAAATTACTTGAATGCTCTAGTTAAATTTACCTGATAAAAGTACAAATTGTTTTACTAAGTTATCTTGAATATCACTGAGTTTTCTCAGAAGTGCTATTTTAAATTTTGGGTCAGAGAGCTCCCACATTGCCATCCCATCTCATTAGGGTCCATTACTGGTTCCTTTTCTTGTCCATTTGGGTCATGGTTCCCTATTTTTGTTTTGTTTGGTTTGGACACTCATATGTCTCGACTGAATGATTGTTTACCCCAGTCTTCTCTGTCTGCCTTGTTTTGTTTTCTATGGAATATGTTGGCTTAGAGATTCTTTGCAGTTTGGATTTTATTTTTTTCTACCAGGTTACTGCCTCCTTTTCATTACTAGAGAGTACATTAAGCCCAGCTTGGCCTCATCTTTAGTAAAGGATTAGAGGGCTATTCATCCAAAATGGCAGAGGTCTAAAGGAGAGTATCTGGCAGTATGGGAAGACTACCTAACGGTTCATGTCCAGGAGACCAGTGGAACATGCCTCTTACAATGTGATGCTGCTAAAAAAACACTCTGACTTGGTATCTCCTCTGGCCAAGTTATAGATTAGAGTTTCCAGAGCTGGGGATGCTAGTTATGGCTCCCGAACTTGTGTGTGGCTGTCCTTGGAAATTTTTGTACCTACAGGCACTAGCAATGCTTCTTGTGAGTTGAGGTAGAGACAAGTTTCTTGTCAGGGAATCCGAGGTGGTGGAGAAGCTCGTAGTCCTTGATCTCACTTTGCCATTCTGGAAATTGTGAGTAGAAGAAAAAAAAAAATTATTGTGCTTGGTACAGGGTGTATTTGTGAGAGGGGTGTTGCCAATATAGCGGTCCAATTCTTTTACTTTCTCTTCTGAGTTTATTTTTATTTTTATTATTTTTATTTCTGTGGTCCTGGAAACCATCTCTTTCTCATATTTGGGTTCTGGAACATTGCTGCTAATAGTTTTGGTGCTGTATATTTGATTTTGGTTTTCTGGTACAAGGAGGGGCAGTGAAGCCATCTTGCTTGTATGCCACAATTTTGGAACTGGCGTCCGAAGTTGAACGTTTTGATGAATAAATAGAAAAATGGTTGAGCCAAGGACTCAGCTAAATATTTCAGTTTTGTGCAACACCACAAAAAAGAGTGAGACAGAAGCGGCTGTGCCACTACGTTTGCTTGTAAACAAAAATGACATATATTCAATATGGAAAAAGTCAGAAATAGGGAAATAAACTAAGAAATGTTTTAGCAATTCCTAGCAAGTATGAATTAGATAAAGTGAAAACTAGAATTTCATATTTGAATGCTACAATCTGATAATTATTTTACCTTTGGCAATCCTTCATCTAAAGATATTTATGTAGACATTTATGTGTGTGTGTATATATGTATGTGTGTGTATATATATATATATGTATATAGATACATACACATACATATACATATATATGCATTTATATTTGTAATATATAAAAATGCCAGATTTGAATACTATGTAAGTCATATTTATCTCCAAAGATCCATGTAAAAGGACATGCAAGAATGGTCATTGTTACACTGGATATAAGAGAAACACTCCATTCAAGAAAATGGTTAAATAAATTTGAAGTTTGACAATAAAGTTCTCCATAAAACATCAATTATGCTCATTTGGTTGACATTATTCTTCAAGTGTTCTACATCTTTCTAATGTTTTGTGTTTTCTTCTATCAACCACTGCAAGAAGAATGATGAAGTATTCCAATATATTTGTATATTTTTTCTACTTCTCTTTTAAGATATATTGGTTTTCACTTTATTTATTATAAATCTATGGTGTTCATTGTATAAAATTTAGGGAAGTTATATATTTTAATGTTTTTTTTCTCTGTACAAACATTATAAAATTTCTACTTAAATCCCTGGTAAAACTTTTTTTGTTTAAAATGACTTTGACTGATAGTGAAATATTTTTTCAAGCTCTCTTATGCTTACTGTTTACATGATATGTCTATTTCTATTCTCCTTTTGAAAAAACTATGTCCACATGATATGTCTATTTCTATCCTTCTACTTTTGACAAATCTATGTCTTTATATTTGAAGTGGATTTTTTTAAAGAGTATGTAATCATTATTGCTTTTTCATTTATTTTGAAATTCTCTGCCTTTCAACGTTATGGCTTTTAAAATTTAGATTTAATAAAATAGTTGGTATCATTGATTTCCAATCTACCATTTTAAAATTTACAATTCCTTCGTTTCTCTGTTTTCTTTTTTTCTTACTTTTTAGGTGATAATTGAGGATTTTCCTCAATTTTCTTCCCTGCTGTTGCTTTATTAATCATACTACTTTTTATTCTTCCTGGGTATATAATATAAATTTTCAGTTCATTATAGTGTACCATCAAATAATAGCATGTCACTTCATTTGTCAGCAAAATGTTTATAATACTATAGTTTCTTTCCTCTTATCATTTATACAATTGTTTCATGCAACTTATTAATAAATCCTAAAATATGTTCTTATAATTTTGCCTTGGGACAATTGTCTGGAAAATAAACAGACATTTATTTCACTTACTATAAATTTCAACACATCTTTCCTTCTTTCTTTGTTTTGATTTGAATTTCCATTTGGCATTTTTTGGCTACTGAACTGTTTTCATTATTTATTGTAAACTCGTCATTGATCATTGTTGTTCTACTGTCAATGAATTCTGTCAGCTTCATTTGTCTGCAGATAGTTTCATTTCATTATTAATTTTTAAAATATATCTTTGCTAGATACAAGTTTCTAGGGTAACGTTCTCCCCACTTTTAGGACTTTAATAATGTCACTCCATTGTTTTCTGGCTTGCATAGTTTCTAATATGAAGTCTGGTTTTGCTTGTATTTTTGTTTTTTAGCCAGTGTTTCTTACTCACCCCTACTTCCACCCAACCCCTGCTCCCTCCTTGCCCACCATGAGCTGCTTGTTTTAGTACTTTTGTTAATCTGACTATTTTTATTCTTGTGGATAGCTGAGGTTCTTGGATTTTTGCTTTGCTATCTTTCCTTAACTTTGGAAACATCTTGGCTATTATCTTTTCCAGTATTTCTTTTGTTTTATCCATTTTCTCTCCTCCAGCACTCAATTTCATATATATTAGACAATTATTATTTGTATGTTTGTCTCCTAGTACTTGGATCCTCTATTCTTATTAACTCTTTTTTTTCTGTTTTCCTTTGCTTTTTATATTTTATTTAATATAATTTCTAGTATTCAGTCTATCTAGAAGTTAATGACTCCCCTGCTGACGTTCAGCCTACTCTGACCACTCTGCTGATATTCAGCCTAGAAATTACATTTAATATTGTCATTTAAATTTCTATAAATTCTCTTTGATTTTTGTTACATTCCATTTTTTTTGCTAAAGTTGTTCATGGGTTTATATACATGTGGCCTGCTTTTTCCACCAAATTTGGTAAAGTATTTTATAGTACATATTCTAAAGGACTTACCTAACAGTCTTAAGATCTGGGCAACTTTTGGTTGTGACTCTGTTGATTGATATATCCTTACCAATTAGCTACTTAGACTGGATTTCTGTGAGGTCATACACATTTTATCTGTCATATGCAAGGCAACATAGAGAAGAACCCAGACTCTGAGGTAAATAGTGTTTGCTCAAATAAATGAGCAAACCTCTTCTTTGTTCAGGTTATTTTAATGTGGTTTTAAGTCAATTTAAGCAGTAATTGAGCTGTGTTTGGAGTGTTGTTGTATCTATACATTTAACTTGCAACAAATTTCAACTCTTTTAGCAGAAGGTTGCTTGTAATCTTGATCTTACTGAATCTCCTGGATCCCTAAGAAGTCTTTCTCAGTGTTGCTGCTTCATTGAATACTTTCAGTTGTCTCTGCATGCTTGTACCACAAAGAAGTGTTTTTTTGTACCATAAAAAAGTGGTATCCTTTCTTTGTTTTTCTTGGTCAGTCACTCTCTTAATGATACACTCTTTATTAAGTTTGAAGTGTGGCCACGGGTGGATTCTCTGTTTTTATTTCAGCTTTCCTCTTAGGCAGATGCTATTTGCTGAACCTCAGCATTGGGGCTTTCTCAAGATTCCAGTATCTCTTTCCTGCAGCAAAAAAAAAAGTTTGCTGACGTTTTGTGAGTTTTTATTTATTTATTTATTTATTTATTATTGCATTTTAGGTTTTGGGGTACATGTGAAGAACATGCAAGATTGTTGCATAGGTACACACATGGCAGTGTGGTTTGCTGCCTTCTGTCCCCTCGCCTGTATCTGTCATTTCTCCCCATGCTATCTCTTCCCACCTCCCCAACCCCCCGTCCCTTCCCCATTTCCCCCCAATGGACCCCAGTGTGTAGTGCTCCCCTCCCTGTGCCATGTGTTCCCATTGTTCAACACCCACCTATGAGTGAGAACATGCGGTGTTTGATTTTCTGCTCTTGTGTCAGTTTGCCGAGAATGATGGTTTATGAGTTTTATTTTCGATGGGGTAAAATTGCCTTTCGCACCTCCAGTATTAACAGTTCTCTGGTTCGTATTAGTTTCTTCATGAACGAGTTTCCTGCCCCTCTCATAGAGGCAGGCCCTTTTGGTTGTACCCTTTCCTTAGTGGCTGTTACTTTTGCCTGCAGTGAGGATCGAGAGGGTCCTCTTGCCCTTGGAGGTTGGCTTATCTTCCCCAGACGGCAAAGGATCTTTGTTTATGTCCTGGAAACAGGAAGATTTCCAGACTCTCCATGGTGCCTTAAGATTTTGACTTCATGTTTGAGAAGGATGTGAAAAGTGGGTGATAGTCTGTTCCACTGTACATTTGAGAAGGGTGTGAAGAGTGAGTGATAGTCTGTTCCACTGCCCAAAGCAGGTCTCTCACAAGTCTATCTTTTTATTAAGCATCCAGGTGATAGTCTCAAAAATCAGTTTGCGGATGAGTATGGATTCCCTTTGTGATTTGAGTATCCTATGAATTCTAAGCAATTGTGTAAACCTGCACTTAACCTTTAAAATTTTCCTAGGATTTTTAAATGATTTCCTTTTACTCAGTTTTTCAATCACTGTCTCTTCTCCCCTCTTTTGTCAAAAAAGAAACAGTTTGTGCATTCCATCCCTCTCACAAGGGATTGTCAGCATTGGAAATCAGTTCACCTATTTGCATAATCTCAACCACCTCACAGACTCAAGTGAATGTTAGGCTTCAATAGATTACCTTGCTTGTGCCCACTGTTATGAAATTAGTGATGTTCTCCTGTGGTTTTTTACAACCTAGGTGGAAAAAATATCTCTCTTTTTCTATTTCTAAGATTACTTTTATCACATACAGTTTCCTCATATGTAGGGATTTGTATTTGGGATCTCTGTTCTGATATACTTTCTTATTTCTCTATTCTTGTTATACTGTTTTAATTACCTCTGATTTATATTTTGGCTTGATTGCTGATAAGGAGATCTTCCTCATGCTTTCACTGATTATCCTATAATATTTATTTAATATTTTGCATAAATTTGAGATTTCTTCAATTCAGTGAAAAATAAACTCTTACTGGAGTTTTTGTTGAATTTAGCCCTACATATCTATTAGAATGACTAAAATCCAGAGCACCCAAACATCAACTCCTGGAGAAAATGTGGATTAATGGGAACTCTCCTTCATCACTGGGGGAAGTCAAAACATTATAGCTACTATGGAAGACTGTTTGGCAGTTTCTCACAAAATTAAATACATACTTACCGTATGATTCAGCAATTGCGTTTCTTCGTATTTACCAAATTACTTGAAAGCTTATTTCTACATATACACACAAAAACCAAACACATGATGTTTATAGCAGTTTTTAATCACAATTGCCCAAACTTAGAAACAACCAAAATGCACTTCTGTAGGTGAATGAATAAACTGTGGTACATCATACAATGGAATATTATTCTATCATAAAGAGAAATGAATTATCAAGCCATAAGAGACATGAAGAAAAATTTAGTGCATATTATTAAGTGAAAGAAGCCAATCTGAAGAAGCTGAATACTGTATGATTCCAACTATATGACGTTTAGAAAAAGGCAAAACTGTGGAGACAGGAAAAAGACCCATGGTTTCCTGGGTTCAAGGAGAGGGAGACGGGAAGAGAGGAATGAAAAGTGAACTACAGGAATGTTGAAGGTGGTAAAACAATTCTATATGTTGTTCTACTGGTGAATACATGTTATGCATTTTCTAAAACTCATGGAATGTACAAAAATAGTGAACAATAATGTAAGCCATAATGTTTACAGTAATGTGTCAATATTGGTTTATCAGCTTCAACAGATGTACCACACTAGTGTCAGATGTTAATAATAGGAAAAACTGTGTTTAGGATAACGGCAAAGAGGAATATGATAACTTTCCACATTTTTTACACTCAATTTTTCTTTAAATCTAAAACTTCTCTAAAATGTAAAGTATTAATTTTTAAAAGTTTAGCATGGTAATAAATATTATCATACTTCTCAGATATTCAGGAAAATACATGTTTTTTTTTTTTTTTAACTTTTTTTTAACTGTTTCACCTTTTGTGTGAATCTCTACTCTTTGATGTAGGCTGTGAAGCAGGTTGATTTCTAATTAATAGTATCTTCATCTTTCTCATTTTAAACATCTTTGTGAGTATTCCAGTCTATTTCAGATAAATTCTTAGCTCTTTTATTCCATTCCTCCAATAACCCTGCTCCTAACTCAGCAAATGGCATCTGGATTTTTGAGATAATTTCTTTGTAGATTGTATCACTAAGGAGAGGATGAAAGGGGAATATTATTTTCTGTTTTCATTGTTTGTTTGTTTTCCCCTACACTCTATTTTCTCTGTATCTCATTCTATACTGGCTCTGAAGAGCCTTCTTTTCCAATAGATGCTGTGTAGAATTCTAGATTTTAAAAATCATCTTTTTGTGTGGTAATTGCCTATATGCTAAGCTGAGCAGATAAGGCATGTTACTTATGTGGTTGGCATACTAGGGATTACATGTGTGTAACATGTAAAATTTATTATTTCATTACTTATGTTATTCTTCCTAATAACCATACTTGGTTTTAAGTATTTGTTTTCCCAATAGATTTAAGCCTCTTGAGTGGATAACTGTCCATTCATGCATTCATTTGGTAAATTAACATTGACACCTAGGATATATGCTGCAAAAGTAGATTCTTAGAAGATATGTAATAAATTAAAGGGAGCATATTGAGCTAATTATTGATAATTGTTTTCAATAATGTAGTATTCATTATTTCAAGGATCCCCTAAAAAAAGATATACCAAGTAGCCTTTCTTTCCTTTTAAATCATTACAACCACCTGCATTCTCTTTATGACTAGAACAGTTTCTAACATTTATTCTAAAGCCTTTGAATAAGATTTTCCCTTATGATGACCTTTCCTTGGGTGACATTTGTATTTCATTTCCTTAAATTTGAGAGAAAACTTTGGAGTCAATTCATCATTTTGCAAGTTTTCTTTCATATTATAATAACTATTATTTAAAAACTATAAAAATAGAATCAATTATCAAATTAAATTAGAGAGTTTTGGGTTAAAAGTGAACTGATTTTTTAGGCATGAATGGTAATTAAAATACTTTATTATATTTTATGCTTTGTAAACTCAGAGCTAATGTGCAATATATTAAAAAACAAAATGATTTTCTCTTAAAATATTTCACTGGAAAATTAGTTTTTTATGAAACGTTTACTAAAAAAAGTATTTTAACTTTTATTAAAGCAGAGATGCATGTAAAATACTACCTGCGAATTTTGTAGGTAAACATCAATAGTTCTAGGAAATCACAGCATTGTTTCAAGAGTTCCTTACTCATGAAGTTGAAGAGTATTTTTATTAGAAGTTGATTATTTAATTTCCGATATATGTGGAAAATCAGTCCTACCATGAAGCACTTTCAAAGTCCATTGAAATGTCAGATTCCGTCCATTTAGTATGTGCTCCATGGTAAGAAGTAATGGATGTATTTAATTATGGCTAATGAAAGATTCTCTTGATTAACCCTTTCAAGCATAAAATTATTATGAATATTTACCTGTTGTAATATTTGTGCTAGAAAGAAAGAAAAAAGAAAAAGAAAAAAATTGCTCACAATTTATTCTTAGATGGATGCACTTTTCAGTAATTTTATGTCACGCCTGAATTAAACATTAAAACATGAATATTCACATTTCTATAATTTCAGACTTTAATAAAATCACACATACACATGCAAATATTCTAATAATCTGTAATCACATTGGTAAACAGATTTCTACAATTATTTCAAGAATTAGCATTTTTAATGTAAATTACTTGGAAATGATCAATATTAATAAAGTCTCATGCAGTTATAGACTCAAACCATAGACACAGGAAGCTGAGCAGTGAGAATGCTTATAGAGCTCTATAAAGAAAATGCAAGGAAAAACTTTGTAAAATATGGAATTCTAAATATTTATTTTGATATTTACTTGTGATTGTTTATAAAAATAATAATTAAATATTATAAAAGTAAACAGATTTAAGGAAAACGTTATATTTAATTGCTATTGTAAAAAGCAAGAATATGAATTCTACTAGCATGCTTAACCTGTTTATACATTTGTTAGATGTTTGAATAAAAAAAGGAATTAATTCACTACCCACACACTCATACACACAAATATGATTGCAATAATTGTATAAATGAGCCATAGTATATTCTACAGCTTCTGAAAAGATAGCAGTAGGAGTTAGTTTTGAGTGGTATCATATTATTTTCTTTCTGTATTAGTGTCTGTTTTACAGGCTATGACATTTAGTTAGACAGATTTGAATTTCAGCTCTACTTCTGAATATTTATTTGATTTGGGCAAATTATTTAATGCCATAATTCATTTATCTCATGTGTGATATAATAATGATAATGATGCTAGCATATAGTTTTGCTGGGCAGATTAAATGCATGTGTCTCTATCCCTAAAGGTACTTAAAGTATAACAAATGTAGCTGGGCATGGTGGCACGTGCCTGTAATCCCAGCTACTCAGGAGGCTGAGGCAGGAGAATTGCCTGAACCCAGGAGGCGGAGGTTGCGGTGAACCGAGATCGCGCCATTGCACTCCAGCCTGGGTAACAAGAGCAAAACTCCGTCTCAAAAAAAAAAAAAAAAAAAAAAAAAAAGTATAACAAATGGTATACGGACATTAAAATTATCATTTTTATCATAATGACCATATGCTAGCTACTGTAGTAGACACTTCAAATATATTATCTTGGTTCTTACATGTACTGTGACTTTTTTTTCCCACAAAAGGCCACAAAATTTTTTATTCCAACACTTTTTAGTGATATGACTTTGCTACTAATCCAGTAAGAGGTAGAATCTATTTATGAAACTCTTTGAATTTGGGTAGTTCTTATAACTTGTTTTACTAATATAATAAGGCAACATTGACACTATCTCTGCTCCAAGCATAGCCATTAAATGGCCTGGCAGTTTCTATTTCTTGTCCTTTGGTGTACCTGCTATAAAGAAGAGCAACTACTCTGAGACAGATACTGCGGGATGTCCAAGCCATGAAGATGAATATATGAAAAAGCAAAGAAGCCAAGGAGCATTGGACTAACTGATATTTAAGTGAAGAGACATTTTTTAAAGATTTAATGAATTTTTTAAAATTTAGCATTTTGCTTTAGATGTTTTATGTGTTTAAAGCAACAGGAAAACTGTCCTGTGCCATCTGAGTCTACGTAGTTAATGAGTTTGCATAGCAACAACTCAGAGAGAAAGTTTAGAGAGCAGTGCACACCATTTTATCTGAATATGTGTAAGTCCCGATTTTCAGATAGTAAGATTTCAGAGTGAGGAGATAATCATTTCCTCCAAGCCTCTTTCAAAAAATAAAAAAAAAAAAAAAGAAGAAGAAAGAAGGGAAGGGAAAGAGAAAGGGAAGTAGAGAAGGAGAAGAAGATAAATCAGTCAATCACTGCAATCTATTCAGTTCCAGGAGAAAAATAATAAGAGTTCAGATAGTAAGAATTATACATGTTAGAGATACAGTTGAAGTCTTTACGTGTTTCTTTCAGTTTCATTCTCCTTTCCCTCTCTTATGTGGTTGTCATTGTTCAGAAGCTTGTAGATATAATTTCTGTCCATATTTTCACATTTTCCTATGTGTCTGGTTTTATAAGCGATACATAGTGTTTTGATGGGGGGTTAAACACTACATAAGCAGTGTTATAGGCATCATTCTGTAAGAGTTTACATTTTACTTCAGGTTTACTTTCTCTTACACTGATACAGTTTTCTTTTTAAACTCCTGTTTCTGAAGAAGCTGTTTGGAAAAGTAGATTCCTTAGGCACAAATTACCCCAGCTGATGGCAAGTGAATGATAAACTGTTTTTAAACAACCTCTTCCCTAATTCCTGATCTGAAAAATTCTGGACAAAATGAAATAGTTGTTTTAGATCACCACATTTGGGATAATTTGTTGTGCAATAATAAATAGATGAAACTGAATATAGAACCAGGATTGGGATATTGTCACATGAAAATGTGGGAATGTGTTGTGGACAGACGATGGATCATGCTTGAGGAGACTGTTGGTGAAAGCTTGAAGAACCTTACAGAGACCGTAGGTGATAGCTTGAAGACAGTGAGATAATTGTTATTGGTGTCTGGAGATAAAAAGACATATTTAGGTATGGACAATCCATAAGATAACATTATAATTGTGATCGCGTGAAGAATGGATTATTTAAGAACTTCACGAGTTTGGTTAAGGAGATCTCATGGAGGAATGTTGTTGAGAGTGGCAACCTCTTCTTTTAGGAGTGTTTGAGAAAATATGATTAAGTGAGAAATGAATTAAAGAAGCAATTTTTAATCACTGAACACAATTTAGAGAAAATATAAGGGAATAAGTATATATTAGACTTGAAAATAAAATTCTATCTCACTCTCCTGGAGAATACATTTTTCAAATTAAGAAATGACCTCAACACAAATGCAAAACTGAACCATTAAAACTTGGTTTCTGGTTAAAGATGGTTTTGAGTCTATGGATACAAAATTCTGTATTATGATCTAAAGAAAGGTAATGTCATGCCTGATAGTACTTCCAAGTCTCTTAATCTTAATAGCATAGATCTTCTACCTAAAACAAGAAGGCTTTCACAACTGTTAAGGTTATTGTTCTCAAACATACTCATAGATAGTCCAAGATAGGGATGGGCCTATTTGGGACAAAAGTATGATTAGAGTTTCTTGTCCATTAGAGTAGATTATGCACTGAAGAATTGGAAACTCAAACATTTTTGGAAGACTTTTACAACTAGGAGTAAATAACGTAGCCACAAAATGAAAAGAAGCCTTTGAACTTACATTTCTACACGTGAAAATCAGGCTGAAAATCTACTTAGCTGCGTATATGGGCCATTTATTGAGGAAATAAAGGGATACTTCAAAGAAGCAACTAGGAGTTTAGAATAGGAGAATCTGGAAACTATGGTCAGTGGAACTAATCTAGTTTGTCACCTGTTTTTGTATACCATATGAGCTAATGAGAGAGGATGAAGGAAGAAACTGTTCCTGAGGCAGTTAGGTAAGTCCTCCGCAAAACGAATACACACCAAGAGTAGCCTGAATATCAAGCTGCAGGTCCCAGACAAGAAGACCCCATGTCCTTCAGTGGAAAAGTCCACTCTGTGAACCCGGATGAAGACATTTCACTCCTCTTTTGGACACGTTTTTCTCTCCTTGGTATGCCTTGGTCTCATTTCAAACATTTCTTCCGAATTGGTCCTTACTTTTTACCTATTTTATATATTCCTATATTTCTGTGATTGGCCACAGGCTGAATCTTCACTTTCACAAGTGTAATGTTACTCTATCCTCTGATTGGCTGTGGGCCGAACCTTCACTTCAGCCCTCATCGGTCGGGGGCCAAGCCTTCCCTCTGTCTCTAATTGGTTCTTCACACTGTCATACCTCTTAGTGATACTTTCTCCAAAATGGCCCTCAGACCAGTCAGCACACTCTTCCCGCTTCCCAGTTCATAAAAATCCTGAACTCAGCTTCATAACAAGTAACTCTCTTTTGATCCCCTCTCTTTGTTGAGAGCTTTTCTGTCACTTAATAAATCCCACCCTGTCTTACTTACACTCCAGTGTCTTGGATGGCTTATTCTTCTTGGTTGTGAGAAAAGAACCCAGAGCTCACTGGTGGTGAGTGTAAAAGAGCTGTAACACTCCCTCCTGCTTGCTGAACAAAAGGAGTGAAAAAGCTGCAACACTAAGAATAAATTCTGCATTATGAAAAGGTTGAAAAAAATAAAAGTAAAATAAAAATTTATGTCATATCCAATAATATAAAATTCAAGTTTCAGTGCCCATGTAGGTTTTATTGAAACCCAGTCAACCTCCTTTGATTGCATTTGTTTATGGTCGTCTTAATGTTACAGTGGAAGAACTGGATAGTTGTGAAAGAGAATATATGGCCTGAAAACCTAAAATATTTACTAGCTCTTTATATAATATGCATGTTAGTTCCTAGTCCTGATGATGGGCCTAAGAACCAAGGTCACCTGGTGCCATGCTGTGAGAAGTCTAATCCTCAAGGAGAAAAATTAGACCCTAATTAATACTCATTTTTTTCTGTAATGCAGGGAAAATGTGTGACCATACTAGTTGGATTTGAAAATAGCTACCTGCCAATCGCTGTTATGTGTCTCCTATTTTCTCCCTTTGTAAAAAGGAATGTTTGCTTCAGTTATCTCCCCATTTTATTTTGGCTGATAAGAGGCAGACAACTTTTCACTTTAATTTAAAGGAGCCATCAATGTTACAGAATCCATATTCAATGTACCTTAAGCACACTTGATGCTAATGAAGTTGTTGATCTCTAGGACTTTGATCTGTGTAATGGGATAAGACATCACATCGAGATCTCAAGGCAAGACTGAGTACAATTTACATGGGCTGGTCATGTGAATCATCATGGATAGAGTTTCTCCACAATATCTGCCATTCTGTATGCTTTGACTTTGTCACACCTCCTGGAAGGTCTCTATTTACTCTCTCACAAATTTGAATGGGTCCTATGATAGATTTGCTTATTAGAATACAAAAAAAAAGTGGATACAAAATCAAATGTGCAAAAATCACAAGCAATCCTATACACCAATAACACACAAACAGAGAGTCAAATCATGAGCAAACTCCCATTCACAATTGCTACAAACAGAATAAAATACCCAGGAACACAACTAACAAAGGACCTGAAGGAACTCTTCAAGGAGAACTACAAACCACCGCTCAAGGAAATAAGAGAAGACCCAAACAGATGAAAAAACATTCCATGCTCATGGTTAGGAAGAATCAATGTTGTGAAAATATCTACACTGGTCAAAGTAATTATAGATTCAACATTATCCCCATGAAATTACCATTGACCTTATTCACAGAACTGGAAGAAAACCACCTTAAACTTAATATGGAACCAAAAAAGAGCCCACATAGCCAAGACAATCCTAAACAAAAGAACAAGGCTGGAGGCATCATGATACTTGGCTTCAAACTATACTACAAGTTTACAGGAATCAAAACAGCATGATAGTGGCACCAAAACGGAGATATAGACTAATGGAACAGAACAGAGACCTTGGAATTAATACCACACATCTACAACCATCTGATCTTTGTCAAACCTGATGAAAACAAGGAATGGGGAAAAGATTCCCTGTTTAATAAATGCTGTTGGGAAAAATGGCTAGTTATGTGCAGAAAGCTGAAACTGGACCCCTTCCTTACACCTTATACAAAAATTAACTCCAGATGGATTAAAGATTTAAACATAAGACCTAACACCATGAAAACCCTAGAAGAAAATCTAGGGAATATCATAGAGGACATAGGAATAGGCAAGGAAGAGCAATGGCAACAAAAGCCAAAATAGACAAATGGGATCTAATTAAACTTAAGAGCTTCTACACAGCAAAATAAATTATCATTAGAGTCAACTGGCAACCAACAGAAAGGGAAACACTTTTGCAATCTACCCATCTGACAAAGGGCTAATATCCACAATCTACAAAGCACTAAAATAAATATACAAGAAAAAAAACAAACAACATCAAAAAGTGGGTAAAAGATATGAACAGACATTTTTCAAAAGAAGACATATATGAGGTAAACAAACATATGAAAAAATGCTCATCATCATTGGTCATTAGATAAATGCAAATCAAAATGGCATTGAGATACCGTCTCACACCAGTTAGAATGACAATCATTAAAAATCTGGAGACAACAGATACTGGAAAGGATGTGGAGAAATAGGAATGCTTTTACAATGTTAGTGGGAGTGTAAATTAGTTCACCTATTGTGGAAGACGGTGTGGTGATTCCCCAAGGATCTAGAAACAGAAGTACCATTTGACACAGAAATCCCATTACTGGGTATAGACCCAAAGGTTTATAAATCCTTCTATTATAAAGACACATGCACATGTATGTTCATTGTGGCACTGTTTACAATAGCAAAGACATGGAAGCAACCCAAATTCATCCTTAATAGACTGGATAAAGAAAATGTTGCACGTATACAGCATGGAATACTATGCAACTGTAAAAAAAGGATGAGTTCATTCCTTTGCAGGAACATAGATGAATTTGGAAACCATCATTCTCAGCAAATTGACACAAGAACAGAAAACTAAACACTGCATGTTCTCTCTCATAAGTAGGTATTGAACAGTGAGAACGCATGGACACAGGGAGGGGAACATCACACCCTGGGGTATGTTGGGGTTTGGGGGACTAAAGGAGGGATAGCAGTGGGTAGGGAGATTGGGGAGGGATAACATTAGGAGAAACAGCTAATGTAGGTTATGGGGAATGGAGGCAGCAAACCACCATGGTATGTTTATACCTATGTAACAATCCTGCGACATCTGCTCTTATACCCCAGAAGTTAAAGCAAAATTAAAAAAAAAAAATACAGAGAAGGTGATATTCAGGTTTAAGCAGCCTGGTGGCTTCTGATTCCTACCTCTTTAAAAACCAACTTCCAAATAAGAAAAGCTACTACTCTAAAACTGCCATGCTGCAAAAATTGCAAGCAAGGATAGGCACCAAGAGACCAATGAGCACAAAGCAATATAAAGAGGCCGTTTTGAACATGCATGGCCTTTCAATAACATTTGACCAAGTTGATGGCACATTATTCAGATTTAAGCTGATGGCACAGTGGTTCACGACTTCACTATATCCTTCCCAAATTTCTGATGCACAAAATCTTTAACAGAATGAAGACATTAAAGTACTAAGTTTTAAGTGGTTGGTTATGGAGCAGTATACATTGGAAATGTCTGTTACTCATGATTTTTGGCTCTGTTCACAAATTTTATATGCAAAATTGAGCATCAGAGTGGTTCTATAGCTATGAAGTAGATGAATTGAAATTTCAAACCATGTTTGACTAACTTTAAACTTTGTGATCCTCTCACGGTGATTCCATATTTTCAGGCTACATATAAAAATGAGAGTGACAGGAGAACCTACAGATCTTTTAGGATTTTTAATTTGTCAGCTTAGGGGATTTTCAGCCCATTTTTTTCATACATTTATTTATTTGTTTCATAAGTAAAAAAATGCCAGGTGCTGGGCTAGATGATACTACATATTTAATGTGGACTGAAATAGATATAACCTGGTCCTAATAAAACATATAATTTAGTTATAGAGATTATTTGAATAAAATAATTACCAAAATAATCAATGCAATTAGTTAAAATTGTTATGATTAAAATTGAGAAATGAAATGAAATTCAATCATCTATCAGTCATTGGTAGAAAAATTATTTTTTAAGACTTACTGTGTGCCAAATTTTATTTAATTGTGAGATCCACTCTTTTTGGTCAAAGAATCATTTTACTTCAGTGGAAAAATGGAAATATGTAAGAAAAGCATATTATAATATAAGTTGGAAATAACGTATTGAGACTTAGTCTGTTTAATAGTTGGTTGCAAAAGTAATTCTTGAGGATGTGAACTTGAATTCATAAATGAAGTCAGGTAGAAATAAACCAGGGTGAGTTGCTATCCCCTGGCATCTCCAAGTTTGCCTAGGGGCTAAAAGTGTTCCCAGGACATGATACTTTCACTGTTAAAAAAGGGAATGTACTGGGGGGAAAAAAAAAAAAAAAAAAAAAAACAGGGAAAGCTAGTCACTCCAAAATTAAATATAAATATGGAAATATATATTCCTAATAAACAGCACATAAAAAGCCTTGAGGTTGAAAGGGAAAAAATACACTTCTCTCTAGAAGGAGAAGCACGAGTTTTAAAATCAGTTTCTTCAAATAACCAATTATAGTAGAATTATTTATTAAATAATCATTCTTTCTCACTGATTTCAAATGCTATCTTTATTGTATAATAAATACTTTTGATGACAAGGTTCTTTTTGTCATTTTGGGGGGTAGGATTTATTCATCTATTCCTGCATCAATGCTAATCTTTTGTAAATATTATAAAAATATCTATAGGTAAAAACTTATATGCAAATATAAAATTATTATGTAAGTAAAAATATCAAAATATACAAAGTATTATAGCTTTTATTTTTGAAAAAGCTGTTAGAGTTTTCTAGCATTGGGGAAATTCAAAATTAAGCTATTTTAAATATGCTTTGGTTTAAGTATGCCATGAAATCATAATTTATACAGATCTATTTAATTACTGACTTCCTTTTTTTTCTAAATAGATCGTAAAATGATTCAAACCAATAAGAGATAAGCCCTCAGATATTATATAAAAATATTGGAAAATACAAACCGTCTAGAAACATATTTGCTTCAGATAAACATGAATAGAAAAGATGAATTCTCCAGGAGAGCTGAAGTCATCAGAGAGAAGGAATAAGGCTTCTGCCAAGAATACTTGCTAGCCTGCAAGACTCTTTAAACTTCAACATTTAGTGATGATTTTTATTCTAATAAACAACTTTGTAATCAAAATTTAGATCAAGCATTACCAAATTATATACAGCATGTGTGTGAGGTAATGCCTTAGAGCTGAATTGTACTGACATTGTATGATTTTACACTATATAGATATTCTGAATATTTCATATAACAGTTTTCTTACTGAAAGGAGTAAATGATAAATTTAGTGAAAACCACAAGTTTTCAGCAGCAAGAGACATGTACCCTTCAAATTCTTTCAGTAAATTCATTTCACTTTCTGATCATACTTTAAGCTGGCTGAAACTTGATTTAGCACTGGTCAAGGTTGAATCTTTACACACTCCTGAAAGAATGAGGTTTATTATAACACTTGATCTTTCCTTCTTGCTCAGAATGTATTCTTTTCTGACTTAAAGAGGGAAATTTTTAGCCACTGGGGATCACGAGGCTGATCATTATATCAAGCCAAGGTATTTCTGGTTTGCTGTGTAAGTGATTTCCTGGTGTTAGAAGATACTTAAAAGCATTGTTTGAAACCAACCATTTTATAATGACTTGTTTAATAATTACTATTGTTCTTGAGTGTTTGACATTTGACAAGTATTTATTTCAGGAAATAGCAGAAAACCTACCTCAAAAACCCCTGGTGTGCTTTTCTGTTTCCAATGATTTTTTTCCTTAGAAAATCTTCAGATATTTTTCAATTCCCCCCCCACCAAAAAAAAAAAAAAAAGCCCAGCAATTTATTGTAAACATTATTTTTGCTTGAATTGGAATAATAAGAGTTGAATAGTGTGTTATCCCAAATAGTGTATCACACAAAATATGTGACAAACAAAGATACTGTTTTGACTCTTTCTTAATTTTCATTGTTGTTTCATTGACATCATTTTTCCTTCATAAAACTTTTTCATAAAAGTATTTTTTTAGAATATTGTTAAGTTCATAGTAAAATTGAGAGGAAAGGAAATATTCAGTATGTCTTTTGTCCCAACACATGCATAACCTCCTCCATTATCAACATCTCTCACTGGAGTGAAACACTTGTTACAATTGATCACTTTACAGTGACACATCATAACTACCCCACATCCTCCTTTACATTAGGGTTCACTCTTGGTGGTGTACATTTTATGAATTCAGACAAATATATAACATATATGTCTACCACCATTATATTACCATTCAAAGTATTTTCACTGTCATAATAATCCTCTGTATTCTGCTTGTTCATCCCCCTCCCATTCCTGGTGATCACTGATCACAAATTACCAATATCAAAGATGAAACAAAGATAATCAATACAGATCTTACACAAATAAAAGAATAATAAGGCAATGTTATATCAACCTATTTGAAAATGTAAACAAAATAGAGAAATTTCTATAAAAATATAATTTAAATAAACCTTCGACCAGAGCCCAATATAAAAGAGAAATCAGAAGAGTTCTATATCCATTTAAGAATTTGATTTTTTTTTTTTTAAACAGCTTCTTCACAAATTAAACTGTAGGTACAAATGATTTTACTGGTGATTTCAGGCTTTCTTTAACAATGCAATTCATTAAATTTACAGAATAAAGGTGACAGAGAATATGGTTTTCATATGAGTTGTAGAAAAAGCATTTAACAAAATTCAGCACTTAACTCGTGACAAAACTCATCAAACTTTTAATTGAACTAAACTTTCCTAATTTTACAAGAGGTTTCCACAAAAACCTACATCTATCATCATGCCTGATAAAACATGAACCACTTTTTTACTAAGATGAGGAAAGAGGCAGATGCATACTCTTACCACTTTTATTAAGCATGGTATTGTATATATTACTGACTACAATGAGGCAAAAAAAAAAAAAAGAAATCATAGTTTTTCTCACAGAAAAAGGAATAAACTCTCTCTCTCTCTCTCTCTCTCTCTCTCTCTCTCTCTCTCTCTCTCAAGTGAAAGTAAGTTTATTAAGAAAGTAGAAGAAGAAAAGAATGGCTACTACTCCATGGACAGAGCAGCCCCGAGGGCTACTGGTTGCCCATTTTTATGGTTATTTTTGATTATATGCCATGGATTATTCATGACTTTTTTTTAATTGCATTTTAGGTTTTGGGGTACATGTGAAGAACATGCAAGATTATTGCATAGGCACACACGTGGCAGTGTAATTTGCTGCCTTCTTCCCCTTCACCTATATCGGGCATTTCTCCTTGCGTTATTTCTCCCCAACTCCCCTATTTCCCCCCAACAGACCCCAGTGTGATGCTCCCCTCCCTGTGTCCATGTGTTCTCATTGTTCAACACCCACCTATGAGTGAGAACATGTGGTGTTTGATTTTCTGTTCTTGGGTCAGTTTGCTGAGAATGATGATTTCCAAGTTCATCTATGTCCCTACAAAGGACATGAACTCATTGTTTTTGATGGCTGTATAATATTCCACAGTGTACATGTGCCACATTTTCCCTGTCCAGTCTATCATCGATGGGCATTTGGGTTGGTTCCAGATCTTTGCTATTGTAAACTGTGCTGCAATGAACATTCTTGTGCATGTGTCCTTATAGTAGAACGATTTACAATTCTTTGGATATATACTCAGTAATGGGATTGCTGGGTCAAATGGAATTTCTATTTCTAGGTTATTGGGGAATCACCACACTGTCTTCCACAATGGTTGAACTAATTTGCACTCCCACCAACAGTGTAAAAGTGTTTCTATTTCTCCACATCCTCTCCAGCAACTATTGTCTTCAGATTTTTTAATGATCACCAACTAACTGGTGTGAGATGGTGTCCCAATGCCGTTTGGATTTGCATTTCTCTAATGACCAGTGATGATGAGCATATTTTTTATATGTTTGTTGCTCTCACGTATGTCTTCCTTTGTAAAGTGTCTGTTCATATCCTTTGCCCACTTTTGAATGGGCTTGTTTGTTTTTTTCTTGTAAATCTATTTTAGTTCTTTGTAAATTCTGGATATCAGCCCTTTGTCAGATGGGTAGACTGCAAAAATGTGTTCCCATTCTGTTGGTTGCTGATTCACTTTAATGACTGTTTCTTTTGCCGTGCAGAAGTCAAAATAGACAAATTGGACCTAATCAAACTCCACAGCCTCTTCACGGTAAACTGTCTCTTTTTTGAAGACAACATAATTGTTTGTATAGATTAATTTTACAATTTCTGTAAAACAAATATTACAACTAATTAGTGAATTTAGCAAAGTTTCAGGAAGCAATATGAATATAACAGAATCAGTTTTATTTTTATATATGAGCAGCAAACAACTGGAGTATTAAACTGACAAATTCCATTTTTAATAAGATACAAACATAGAATACAAAGACTAGATTAAATAAAACAGTCAAGATTTCTGAATTAGAAACAATAAGTAAGTGGTTTTGTTTGTTTGTTTTAGTTCCCCCCCCCCCCCCCAAACCAGAATGCAGTAGAGTGATCTCAGCTCACTGCAACCTCCAACTTCCTGTTTCAAGTGATTCTCCTGGCTCAGCCTCCAGAGTAGCTGGGATTATGTGCCACCACATCCATCTAATTTTTTTTTTTTTTTTTTTTTTTTTTTTTTTTTTTTTTGTAGAGATGGGGTTTCACCATATTGGCCAGGATAGGCTCGATCTCCTGACTTCGTGATCCATCCACCTTGGGATACCAAAGTGCTGGGATTACAGGCATGAGCCATGGCACTGGGCCAAGTAAGATATTTCTAAATCAACAAAAATATAGTTCATCGTAGATAGCAAAATGCAACCTTAATAAATTTGTCATTGTTTTTACCTGGAGTTCAATTTTTTTCTGTGCTATGTGTTACTACCAAGAACAAGAATTAAATTTTTGAAGAGCTTATGTAATTTTTAAGTTTAATTCATTTAAATTTAATAAACAGTCCAAAGTGACATAAAGTTAAGTTATTCTATTACTATAGTTGACTTTCAACCATGATGATTTGATTTGACTTTCAACCATGATGATTCACGTTTTCATCAGTGAAAACTTCTGAATGTATTGACATGGAAGGGTTGGAGAGACTTCAAAGGCAACATTGGCAGCTGTCAGTTACCAACACTGTACAGTGTGGAGGACTAATTTTTCTACTTGATCTTGAAGTGCCCTTCAGACAACACAATTTTCAAAACAAAATTACTTATTTATCAAGAAATATAAAATTAAGATAAAATATATTCATGACAGTCATGATAATCCTTTGCTTTCTTTGAAAATAAGTGACTTTAATTATAGTCAGTAATGAAAAAAAATTGCAATTGGAATAGTCTGAAGTGCATGCGAAAGAAAGAATATAATTTTGACCTGTTTATAATAGCATGAAACAGCATTAAAACAATAGTGCAGATGTTTGCATTTGAGATTCTACAATAGAGGCAGGCATAATTTGATGATAATTTAATGTGGCAATTAGATGAAACTAAGCATATTAGATGCAAAAATGTAATTGTATAACGTAATAAGTAAAAATGTGAATATTTAAACTAAATTATTGCACATGTGCAACATTTTTATTCTTTGTATTCAGAAACCTTATTAGAAAGTACATGCATTAATCTAAAAAAAACCTCAAAATTAATAGAATTTGCTGGAGAACAGAGGCTATGTGATTTTCATCTGTGTGGCCCCCTCAGCACCGAGCAGGGTTCCAATGTAATTTTGTTATAGACAATAATGCAATATCCTGTTATAAACAATAAATACATGTGCATAGAGTCAAGTATAAGATATATTTATTATTTATAAAGCTAAAGGTTTTAAAAGATACATAAAAGTAGGAATTTTTTTAAAGGCTTTATGTTTGCTTGAAAAACCATTGTTTATGGAAAAAGGTGATATAATTATAGTAAATAGCCTCATGCCCTAATTATTTATTCCTGTCTTCCAAGCCTTGATGATTTAATGTGTCATTCCTTAACTGAAAAAGGAAGGAATAATCTCTGGAAACACAGTGGTTGGAGATAGGGCAGTGTATTAGAAAACCATATTTAATAGGAAAACCTGTCTGCTGGGGCATAAGAAGTCAGAAAGAGAACTGCTTCCATCTTCTCAACAACAGCAACCAGGACAATCTGCACATCCCCAAGCATTCCTGAATCCATCAGAGCAGTTAACTAACCCCAAACCAAAGGAAAAACAAAGACCTTCAATAAGAAATAAACATGGGCACTTGTTTACCTGAAGCAGTTGCAGTCAGATATTGGTAAGAACTCACTAACATTGTTAAGATATTGGAAAATGCTCAGGAAGCCTTGTGAAAGAATATGGAATTCCTGGGGTCATGGATGTTAAGGAAATTTCATACCTACATATTGAGTTAAAATAGGCCACGGTGGGAATATCTCACCATGGGAAATGGTGGATTTATTTTTCTGTTGTTTAGACTTAAGAAAATGACAGATAAAATGTTGATAATGTACATTAAACTTAAAAGAATATTGTGTCAGTAGCCATCACTTTGTGACACAAAACTAAGAAAATGCACTTTCACTATTTGGAAAAACACCTAAGGAAATCACTCAGGTCGTTGATAAATGAATGGAGCTTTAACATAGCATTGTGTTTTCACTTTTGATTGACTTGTCAGTGTAAATGAAAACATCAACCTACATTTATGTTGGAACTAAACTTGCTCAAACAAAAGTTTGCATACTAATGAAAGACTGTGGTAAAAATTGCCAAAAGCATTCCTTGAGGCTCAGTTGGCTATATGAAAATTGTAATAAAAATTATATATTTTATTATCAATTGTGATTGATATCTATCCTTTATAACGTAAAAGTACAATGAAATTCTATTTGTATACATATAAATGTATTTATTTGGGTGGTGTGTTAGTCTGTTTTCATGCTACTGACAAAGACACACCTGAAACTGGGTAATTTACAAAGAAAAAGAGATTTAATGGACTCACAGTTCCACGTGGCTGCAGAAGCATCAAAATCATGGTGGAAACAAAAGTCACATCTTACATGGTGGCAGACGATAAAGCAAATGAGTCAAATAAATGGGGAAACTCCTTATAAAATCACCAGATGTAGTGAGACATATTCATCACCATGAGATTGTATGAATGTACTACATATGTACACCTATTTTATGAAAACCTCCTGTACTATTCATATCACCTGTACTGAAATATTTGTTAAAATTAGCTATTGTAATTTTTAAGAGTAAGGATATGGGCCAAACTGCTGGGAATAAGTCTGCCAGCAAGTTTATACATTTTAAAAATAAATATTACTAGTTTCTAATGGAAGGTGATGTTAGGATTAAATAAATCACAAAATGAAGAAAACTGTCTGGCAGATAGTAAGCACCAGCAACATTTATTATCTTTAATAGCTTTTGCTTTTCAAATAGAAACTGTTGATTTTAAATTTTCTTTAGTCCTTCAATGTCCTTTCTTTTTTTTTTTTTTTTGTCATGTTAGATGAATGAAATCTTCAGTGAATTTAGTATATGAGTGACTATCTGTTTATTTTCCTGCATTCTACATCTTCTTCCATGAGTGCACAGGAGCATATAATAAATATAATGTTGATCTCAGTCATTTTTTTCTTCAACTTATGTATGTCTGCTCCGTAGTCTAAGTTTTAAGTTTGATTCGTCTTCTTAAGTTTAGTTACTTTAAATAGTAATTATTCATTGCTGTACTTATTTACTTGTTTAAGAACACTACTTAAGTGTTTGACTAAATTGTCTCAGCTGTATAGCTTTTGAGATCTCTCTGGATACCTAAAAATTCACAGGTTGTGGAAAAAACAAAACAAACAAGGTTTTGTTTCAGTGGACTTGGTGGTGAGTCTTTCCTCTTCCCAGTTCTCTCTAGATCCCTTCAGGGCAGAAGTGGTCCCGACAACCATAAACATCTGTCATAAAAATTTAAGACATATTATAATCCCAACTGTTTTACTCAGTTCAGATTGTGTGTGCCATAAACTACGTAATGTCTGTCTAAAGAACAGAAATTTCTTTGTCACAGTTCGAGAGTTCTTATGAGCAGGCGTCAGTATGGATGGGTTCTAGTGAAGGCCCTCTTTCAAATTGCAGACTGCTAACTTGTGGTCTTCTCATATGTCAGAGAGCCGAGAGAAAAAAAGCAAACTCTCTGGTTTTTTTTTGTTGTTTGTTTGTTTGTTTGTTTGTTTTTGTTGTTGTTTGTAATGGCCCTAATCCCATTTATGATGGCTCTATCTTGATGACCTAAACAGGCTTCTAAAGTCCCCAAATCCTAATACCAACACAATGGTGATTAGGATTGCAACATATGAATTCTGCTAGGTCACGGATAATAGCATCATTCAATAACCATGCATCACAATCAATTAGACAAAGTCTTCAATCATAGCATCAGAAGCTTTCATATTTTGAGATTGAGTGGTTCATATTGTTGTTATAAATTGTTTTTCTTCCTATGATTCTAAGATCTTTTAGATAATAAATCTTGAATGTTTCAAGGACCAGATGAGTAATTTGCACTTAATTATTATTGACTTACAAAACGTAACAAAACAAATGATTGAAATATTAGAACCCAGTTTAACCCAAGGCAGTGGGCATCTGTTTATGAAAAACATGCTGTGAAAGCTAAGATTGTGGCATCCCTCATCTTAACAAGACTGCAAGTAGTAATTAACAACTTTTATTTATGAAATTAAGAAAAATGTGTCATGATTTTATATTACAGTAGTAATTTATAAATAGTATTTATAATAGTCTAGCTATAATATGGAAATTTGCTGAATGAGAAGTAATGCTACTGAGCATAGGGGTTATTTGTGAATATAAACAATATTGATTCGCCTGCACTTTGAAGAGATTAACTTCATGTATATAAAGCAAAAACATTTTCAAAGACCAATAGTTAATCTAGTCTCATAGAATGTCTTTTACAGAAAACTCAAAAAATATGTGTTTGTTTAATTTAGTGTAACAAAAGTAGCTGTCCTCTTGGCTACTGATGCCAAGAGTTTAGGGCCAGAGGTAACATATTTACCTGCCCACTGTGAAATGGTAGGAGAGTATTAAGACTGCTGGCCTGCAACTATTCCTTTTGCTGATACATTTATTCCCTTGATTTGGGGGACACTTCGAAGGAAACGAGACAAGGCACGTGACCCAGTCTAATCTCTGGGTAAATTAACAATGCTGCTTTTGAGGTCATCGATTGAATGTACAGAATAGGACTGTACCCAGGCAGGGATTACTTGTAGCAAAGGAAACCTGAATCTATGAGCGATAGCTTTTTGATGAATATAATAAAAGCTACTACAAATAGTTTAAACAGCAAAATTTTAAGATGCTGTTTGGATAAACTATTTGTAGTAGCATATATGAGAGTTCCCCAAAAAAACACCCTCACATTCAAAAATTCAATGGAAAGATTTACAAAGCTCACTAAAAGCTGGTAAACTCATAGTTAAAAGTTTATTACAAAAAAAGAAGAAGAAGAAAGAAAGAAAAAGAAAAAAAAAAAAAAAAAAAAAAAAACTCTGCCAAAGGAAGAGACAAAAAATGCAAAAGGAAGAATCCAGAAAGGCTCCAAACATGGAGCTTCCAGTTGCCTTCTCTTAATGGAGCCATAGACAGTATTGACTCCTCTTGGCCATATTGTATGACAATATGCATGGAGTGTCATCAACCAGGGAAGCTTGCTGGAGCCTTTAGTGCTCAGAGATTGTATTGGGGTTCAATCTTATACCCCTGTGTGGCTGTCCTTTTATTTTCAGTCTGTCCTGTAAGTCAGGCTAGTATGTTTAGTCTCCAGTTCCTCCAGAAATCAGAAATGATACAGCATGGTCCAAAGCCCTCAGCATAAATCACGTTGTTAGACTAACCAGTGGCCAAACTTCTAAGCAAAGAGCAGGACAGGGGATTCCAAAGACCTAAAGATTATCTCAGAGCCAAGAAAAAAGCCAAGCCTATTTAAGTGCAAGGAATTTCTTCACTACCCAGCTATGTAACTTCTAGACATTAAAATGAAGATGTTGGAAGTTCAGATGTTTTTCACTATGTGTGCTAGCACCACCAGCCTCATTAAAGACCTCATCTGCTATTCTGGGTCTGTCATGCATATCTAATATGAGAAGGACAAGCCTGGGGACCCACTCTCAATGAACCAGACATCCTGTTTGCTTTGAGCTTTGGATTACCTATATTCTTGAAATTAATAACAATGCTGTACACTTTGTAAAAATCTCTGATTCACTTGGATTGGGTTTTACAATCATTCTATGCGTTGGTTTTCTGAAATTATATCTAACTTGAAAATGATTAGGTTCAACCAGAAAGAAAGAGTTAAGAAAGCAAGAATATAAACTTTGAGACTACACAAGATATAGAAATGCCTAGTTAGGTGGGGCAGTTGAGATGCAGTTTTAAAAAAGTCTGACTTGGGTGACTGTAGTATGCATGCTGGTAAGGTTTGGATGTTTACCCCCTCCAAATCTCATGTTGAATGTAAACCTCAGTGTTGGAGGTGGGGCCTGGTGGGAGGTGATGGACTCATATTGACAGATCCCTCGTGAAAGGTTTAGCATGTCTACTTGGTGTTCAGTTCAACAGATTCTCATCAGTTAATTCACCAGAGATCTGGCTGTTTACGAGTCTGGGGCCTCCTCCTTCTCATTCTTTCTCCCACCCTTACCATGTGACACAACTGCTCCTCTTTTCCTTCCGCAATGGTTATAAACTTCATGAGGCTTTTGCCAGGAGCAGATCCCAGCACCCTGTTTCCTATGCAGCCTGCTGAACTGTGAGCCAATCAAATCTCTTTTTAAAAAATAAATTACCGAGTCTTGGTTATTTCTTTACAGCACATAAAAGCCCTGCCACACGTCTTATACCCCAAATTGAAAACTGTTACAATAGATCTTCCTTAAACACAGTTTTATGTCTGTCTCTATATCTCCACATTTACATATCTTTATATCTCCTACTATCTATCTATCTGTGTATCTATCTATCTATCTTCTATCTATCATCTGTCTACCTAATCTATTTAACGAAATTAATGTGAAGGATATACAGATACTCTTTGGACTATTTTTATAACTCCTGTGTAAGTCAGAAATCTTTCAAAAAACAAGTTTAAAATCATTGCTTACAACACCATTTCCAAAAACGCTCTTGTTGGTTTAAATCTATGTTATTTATTATCAAAGAGTATTAGTTCTGTGTTCTATATATTAAAATTTCTGACATATTTATTAGAAATAATTTTTTAATGTTTTGTATAAAATGTACTTTTGAGTATTTAGTATTATGTAGAAATGTTTTTATGAAATGAAGAAAATTCTTAACTTAAATACATACATACAAAACTAATATAAAGAAATAAAATAACAACAACTACAGGTCTACCTCATGTAATCGTGCCTCACATATGTTGAGCTTTTTACAAGTTGAAAGTTTATGGCAACCCTGCATTGCAGAATTTGTTTCTTTCAACTTTCAACCGTTTTTCCAACAGAGTGTTCTCGCTTCATGTGTCTGTGTCCCATTTTAGTAATCTCTCCTAATGTTTCACACATTTTCATTATTATTGCATCTGTTATGAAATCTATGATCAGTGACCTTCCATGGTGCTATTGTAATTGCATTAGGGCACCACAAACTGTGGCTTCACTTTTCTTGGTTTCAGTTACCTGCAGTCCACCATGGTCTGAAAATATTAAGAGGAAAATTCCAGAAATAAACAATTTATAAGTTTTGAATACATATCATTCTGAGTAGCATGATGAAATCTTGTGCCATCCTGCTCTGTTCTGCCCAAGATATGAACTGCCCTGTGTCCAGTGTCCCCGCACAGAAGACTATCCCTTCCAGTCAGTGCCTTAGAGCCATCTAGGCTTCCAGCTCAAGTTCTGTTATTGCATTACTTGTGTTCAAGTAATCCTTATTTTAGTTAGTAACAGCTCCAAAGCAAAAGAGTAATGCTGGCAATTTGAATAAGCCAAATAGAACCCCTGAAGTGATCCCTTTAAGTGAAAAGATGAAATTTCCCGACCGAATAAGTTAAAAAAAATAGTTATATGTTAAGATTACTAAAATCTATGGTAAGAACAAATCTTCTATCTGTGAAATTGCAAAGGTGGAAAAAAATGCTGTGCATAGTATCTATAGGGTTTGTACTGTCTGCTGTGTCTGGCATCCACTGGGGTTCTTGGAAGATATATCCCATAGATAAGGAGATACTACTATATGTTTCAAGACAAATATATATGTATATATATATATATATATATATATATATATTTGTGTGTGTGTGTGTATATATATATATATATATATATATATATATATATATATGTTCAGGAGGTAAAAGAGATTTCCACAACACACTCCATAATAAAACTAATGTAATTTGGTATCTAAGAAATATATAAAACAATCAGTACTTCGAAATATTAAAGAAAAAAGATTTTTCCCTCTCAAGCAATCCACATCAGCCACACTAGATTTCTTGAAATTTCTGGAACACAATGGGGATGCTTTTGTGTTGATTACTCCTTGCACTTACATCACCTCTTTCAGGAATTCTACTCTCCTAATTTCTTCCTTCATGTTTTTTTTTGTTTGTTTGTTTTGTTTTGTTTTGTTTTGTTTTGTTTTTTACCTTGTTTCTTTGCCTTTTTCAAATGTTTGCTCAAAAGTTCTCTTCTCCTTTTGGACTTCTCTGAACATCCCTACAGCCTCCCACTCCTAAACTCCGTATTTCTTCACTGCTGTTTAATATTTCTTCATACAACATTTAACAGTCTAACATACTACATGTCTTTGTCCATTAGAATTAAGCCCCAAGGGACAAGGTTTTGTTTTTGTTTTTGTTTTTAATTCCAACTTTTATTTTAGATAAAGGGGTTATATACAGGTTTGTTACATGAAGATACTGTGTTATTCTGAAGCTTCGGGTACAGATTCTGTCACCCAGAGTTAGCACAGTACCCAATAGGTCGTTTTTCAACCCATTCTCTCCTCCCTCCCTCCTTCTTCTAGTAGTCTGCGGTGTCTGTTCTTCCATATTTATATCCATGTGTGCTCAGGGTTTAGCTTCCACTTATAAGTGAGAACATGCAGTATTTGGTTTTCTGTTCCTTTGTTAACTTGCCTAAGACTATGGCCTCCAACTACATCCATGTTGCTGGGTGCTGGGATCAGTGAGGCAGCAACAACAAAAATATGAAATCTTGTCTGCTTTATTTGCTGCACTGACCTTAGCACCTAGAATAATTATCAGCACAGACTTAGTGCCCCTATCTTTATTTGATGAACAGATGAAGAAAATTTTGCAACACAAAATACTGAAATATAAATAGTATTCAGAATATATAAAGAATTCCTATAAAGCAATTTAAAACACAATTTAATAGAAGAATTGGCAAAAAAACATGAATAGGGAATACAAACAGCCAATAAATATAAGAAAGTATGTTCAATTGCATTAATCAGGAAAATGTAAATTATAATAAAATGAGTTTTCCAATGATGAAGGAACATAACCTGTAACCTCAAATGTCTGAGCTCATGGCTAATACTGAATCCTTGAGATAAAGGCATCTCCTTGTTCTTTCCTTTATGCTTCAAAATAAAAGTAAACTGCATGCCTAAGGACTGTGCTGCTAGCTACCACGAGAAACAGACATTCCTTCTGAGTGTGGGGAGACTTTGAATAGCAGATGCAATTAAGTCAAAGAGAAGACAATTAACTAGATTGTCAAAGCCTCCTGCCTAGCTGGCAAGAATGCCAATAGTTATGAGCAACCATGCACTTGCTTCTTGTTACGATCTAATTTATGCTTCTAAAAGTATTTATGATTTAGTGTGGTATTTGCAAGAATTATATAATGCAATTAAGAAACATTTCATGATATTAAATATTTCCAAGGTAGGAGAAAAGAAGATATTTTATTTGATGGTTTGTTAGCTTGATTTGTAACAAAATGTTTAAGATATACAGTATGTTGGCTTTCATCTTCACCGTTGCCCCAGGCTTTCAAATGTTAGGGACTGGCCTCTTCCTAATATAGAGAAACTTTTGCATACACACATATATGTATCCGCACACAGATACATACATATACACATACACACACACATGCAATTTTAATTTTCATCAAGAGTTGAATGTGTTAAAAAAATTCTGCTTGTATTGTTATAGTTACATATTATATGAATGAATATGACCACTTGAGTCATTGTTTCGTATCTTAAAGGCTCACTACATAGGGCTTAAAATAAAATAGGACAAACCTAAAAAAATTATCTAAAATATAAAGTTAATTAAGTAATAAACATATATTCTATTACATATGTATGTGGAGATGTTGTGTGTGCATACACACATACACACAATAGAAGCAAAAATTTTAAGTCCCAAGTAGAATACATATAATAGGCCTTCACTCAGGGCTGGCTGCACAGGTATATACTGGTATAGACACACATGTCCCTACTCTTGACGTAAGACTCTACTTGTCATCATCTTAAATCTTAGCAAATTTTGGAAAAGGGACCACCATTTTCATTGTCACTGGGTTCTGTCAATCATGTATCCCGTCCTAGTTCCACTTATTTACATTTTAAAGTCAGGCAGTATGTTAAGAAAACATTCATAAGGAGAATATTTGTAGAGAAAATAAAATAGTGATTAAAACAAAATTCAGGATAGTGTTTACACCATGGAGGATGAATGAAGATGTAATTGGGAAAGGATACAAAATGAGTTTCAAAACTATTAATAATATTTTACTTATCAGGGTGACTAAAATATTTGGTTTTTGCTATTGTTATCATTATAAAATGTATGATATATTTGTATATACATATATATTTTATAGAAAACTGCATACAACTATAAATAGATAAACTATAGGAAATATAATACATATGATTACAGAATGACAAATAAAAGAACTAAATAATACAATATGAAAGAAAAATTGAGAGAAGATCATTATGACACACACACAAAAGTGGAATTATTTATATGACTGTATTACCAAATCATATAAATACATAAGAGAAAAAACCCTCCATAATGAAATAAAGAGGCAGGATACAGGTAGGTCATTGAAGAGAACTATAATAGAACCAGGTAGAGATATTCACTAATATCAGTGATGCAAATTTAAATAACGGGATTTCAGTTTTGCTTATTTAATGAGAAATGTTATGTTAGATACCCCGTGTTTGTAATGGCATAAGAGATGGACACCTTTGTAATAAATATTGTCAGCATAAACATTTATACTTTTTTGTAAGACAATAAAGCAAAACACATAAAAAGTTTAAAAATGTAATTAACATTTGATTATATCCAGAAATACATTTTAAAGAAATAATCACGGGTGTACATAAATATTTTTGAAAATGAAACTTCATATTCTTTTTTTTTCTTTTTTTTATTGCATTTTAGATTTTGGGGTACATGTGAAGAACATGCAAGATTGTTGCATAGGTACACACATGGCAGTGCGGTTTGCTGCCTTCCTTCCCTTCACCTGTATCTATCATTTCTTTAAAATGAGCAAAACAATGGATATAACTTAATTGTCTAATAGAACACAGGCTAAACAAATTGATGAGATATTATTTGTATGGCATAGTAAGCAGTTAGCAGAAGTGACATTAAAGAGAAATATGATAAATTGAAAATGCACAAAATTGCCAGTGGCTGAGTTCTGTGGATAAAAGCTCAGTAAAGATATTTGGTCTTAAGTGTGTTCGTACGATTTTTAAATATTCAACAATGGGTAGGTGTTGCTTTTAAAGAAAATATATCTCTTCAAATAATATGTTGTGAATTTTTTTCTTGCCTTTTTTCCCTTTGTTTATTTTTATGCTTATTACAAAACAAATATTTCAGAAACCTTTTAAACAACTTCCAAATGTTTGCAGCTTTCTCATCTCATAGTTAACCAAAGGCTCACAAACATTGAAAGATTTCTTCTTCTGCCTTGTCAAATGAAGCAACTTCTTTGCCATTCTGTAAAGCACTGATAAGAAAATGTCCAGAGCAGCTGACTACCCTTCCACATAACCCAGCAAGCATAAAATCCAAATGATTAGAGAATACATAAGCTCATTAGCTTACACAGCCATTATATATTTTTAAATTATTATTTTCTCAAAAGTATATTTAATCTGGCATTATTCTCTTTGGTGCCCGACACTCTTAACCGTATGTGAAAAGAAAAAAAATATTTTTTAACTTGCCACTAATAGTATTAAATTAATACAAACGTGACCCTGTTTCTTCTCTATAATTATTTGTGGAATCCAAATATCTTGTAATTGATGATGTTACAGATTCAGAGCTCTGAAGAGTGTTTAGAGGTGTTAGCATCTAGAAAATAAATTGTGCTCTTCTTTCTCTCTCTCTGTTTCTCACTTTCTCTCTCTACCCCTCTAGCAGAATTAGAATTTGTAGAATTCTTCATTCACATCCAAAATTTGGTAGGTAGGTAGATAAATAGACAGATAGATGTTAATAGATAGAATATGTCACATACAAATATAATATAAATCATATGTATATTTATCTAACTCTCTTATTTACAGAGGTTTACTCACACTTACGTCTCTACATTGCTTTATTGGTTCATGTCTACACCCTGGAATTTATTTCGGCAGCGTTATCTACAAATAACGGTTATTATTCTAAAAAGAAGCAAGGCGTGGTGGCTCATGACTGTAATCCCAGCACTTTGAGAGGCCAAGGTGGGCAGATCACAATGTCAAGAGATTGAGACCATCCTGGTCAACATGGTGAAACATCCTCTCTACTAAAAATGCAAAAATTAGCTGAGCATGGTGGTATATGCCTGTAGTCCCAGCTACTCAGGAGGCTGAGGTTGCAGGGAGTCAAGATCTCACCACTGCACTCCAGCCTGGAAACAGGATGAGACTCCATTTCAAAAATAAAAAAAGGAAAAGAAAAAAGAAAAAGAAAAGCTGGGCATGGTGGCTCATTCCTGTCATCGCAGCACTTTGGGAGGCTAAGGTAGAAGGATTGTTAGAGTTCAGGAGTGCAAGACTAACCTAGGCAACATAGAGAGATCTCCTTTCTCAAATAACAACAACAAAACAAAACGAAAACAAGCAATGACATGATGGCAAGTTTCTGTAGTCCCAGCTGTTTAGGAGGCTGAGGTGGGAGGATCACTTGAGCCTGGGAGGTTAATGCTACAGTGAGCTGGGATCACACCACTGCACTCCAGCTTGGGTGACACAGTAAGACCTTGTATCAAAAAAATAAAATAAAATAAAAATTACTTAGCACTGTTCCTTAACGTCTGAATTGAAGAAAATTAAAATATATTTAGATGGATTGAGCAGTAAAAATCCCATTAGCTGTATTTTTTAAATATACTGAGCTCTATTCTTAGAAGGGAACATGCAGTAAATCTTTCATGAGCCCTGGCCCAGTAATCCTTTTTCTATAGACTACCAATACTGGAAAGCTGACATTCCGTAAAGCTGTAATCAGTGCAGCTCCAGTCTCTATACTACCTTAATAGGTATACAATATTTGAACAAATTGACAGTTTGAGTTAAAAAGGCCTGAACGTTTGATTGACAATTAACTGTGTTTTATTCAGTCAGAACTTGTTAGAAAAAAACAAAAAATGCCACAATTTGAAAGCAATTGATTTTCATCCTTTGTCCTACTAAGAGGTTAGTGCACCTAAAGCATTTTGGAGTTTTAAATATTCCATTTGTACCTTCTTTGTTTGACTTATTTTTTTCATGTGTTAGTTACATTCAGATTAACATGCCTGATGAATATACCTTTTAAAAAATGTCTTATCCAATGGGCTTTGAATTAAAACTATATATTGCAATGATTTTCTAATATTTTAGAAAATCTACAATAGATTTTTTATAATTATCCTAATTAGGCAATACTGTATTCAAGAGCTGAGAACAAGATTTTAAAAATTTGAGAGGTAAAATATGTCAGTTAATGCATACACTTATTTTATTTTTTATTTTACTTCTGAAATGTATTAATATGTATTTTAAATATGTTTAAGGTATGTAATAGATAAATTCATAATAAGTGGAACAAATCCTCATGAGGTTAGAATACCTCTAAAGATAGTATCTCGAGTGAAGTGAACGTCATTCCCAGACCATATTTTATTGTTACCGACTTTGGCCAGTCTTTCAGCATTAAGGTGACTGTAACTTTTTTTCTCTTAAATCTCCTGTGTCCTTGTGAATCCACTGTGCAGTTCATGCTAGGATTAGTTGGTATAGTGAGCTCTGAAAATGTCTAACATAGTTTTGTTTTTGTTTTAGATTTGTTAATAAATGTTGTTGGCAGTGAAACTATATTTACTTTCATTTTGTATATTTAAGTAAAGTATACTTAAGTAATTTAAGTATATTTAAGTAAATTTATATCCTTATCCATGATGTTGATTTAATTTTTTGTTCACCTTCTTAAGTATTAATCAGACTCGGTGTTAAATTGTATCTTTCTTTGGGCAACCTGTGCAGGCCTTTCTAGATAAGAAGTTATTTAAAGAAGTAACATACTCATGAGCGTGTCTTGTAAATTTGGACACATATTCCATACTATGCAGTTGCAGTTTGATAGCAGCTAACGAGAAACTGTCAAAGATAAACAAATTACATGGAGATAAATCAATTTGGAGGAAGCCAATTACAGTACACAAATTAATTCATTTAAGGTATTCACCCCCCTTTATCTATGAAGCTACTTGACTTCTAAACATGCTCAGTTGATTCGCTGACCTTGTGTCAAGATTTACCTGGGCAGTCCTGCGTTTAGCCTACTGTCTCTTTGTAATTATTCATTTGCTCTCTTTTACTCTCAAAAGTTTCCCTGTTTGAATGATAAATTATGTGGTGACCCTAGCTATATGCAATAGAGACTGACAGAAGAGAAGTCAATGGCAGCCAAAATATAGCAGAGAGACCAGAAAGCAGAAAGGTTAAGGGCATGTCTGGGAAGAGAGCAGAAAATGGCTTTCACAACTTTCATTAGAAAATTATTTTCCAAAGTTTTATGTACCAGTCTAGATATTCTCCATAGAAAAAAGATTATTTTATGAAATAAGATTGGATGACATGTCATATTAAATCAATCTTTGAAAAAAATCAGAACATACATTATCATAGCATATTCTCAGAATACCTGTAGAAAACAAAAAATGCATTATTCAAATTTATTTGATCTAGCATTTCTTGAATGTTTATAATCATCAATTCTTTTATTCATGAAGTAACTATCAACATCTAAAAGGAATAGTATTCTATAAATGTGGTTATTTTTATACTTGATTTCCCTAACCAGTATTCCTCAAAGTGAGAGAGGACTGTAACTTTATTAATAATTAAACTGGAGAAAGTGTAAATAAGAATTATCCTGGCTTAATGGATATACACATTGTCCCATACATTTCAGTCCATTGAATCTGCTCTGTATTATTATAAATATTGAAAGTAGCACCCAAAACAATACATCAATTCTTCTATAGTAGTTAAGCCGCATGTACCTAATTTCCACTTAAATAGAGTGGGTTCATCATTTCTGTCTCAGGCAGATGGAAAAATGGAAGAGAAGTGCCAAGTCACTAGGAGTTTTTTTTTTTTTTTCTTTTTCTTTTTCTTTTTTTTTTTTTTTTTTTCAGTCAATTAGCTTGGGGAGTGTCAGCTGAAGATATAATAGAATTTTAATAGCACAGTTGTCAGGAAGATCTTTTGTCATATAAAATATGAGAGGTCAATGAAGTAGAAAGGGAGCCTTTAGATATCAAGATAAATTAACTCAATAAAGTGAAAGGTAACATGTTACTTATCCTTGGATAGAATTAAATTTCACATTCTGAATGTTAATGTATATCACATGTATGTTGATACATGTAATCAGCAGCATTTCTTGAAAATAAGTAAATAATTTTTTTTACAAAAAGATTTGCAAAACATTCGAATATCGTAAAATCTTATCTTGCCTAAAACACTCTACTATTAAAATTCAGAGACTTTTAAAAGCTTATATATCTTCATTAACTCACTGACCTAAATTAATACAAGTACATTTGGCAATAAAGTTCAAGCTATTCTGAAAACTGCTTTTATACCTTCATATCTGGTTATTTCAATCAAGACCAGTTAATTTAAAAAAAATCAGAAAACAGGTAACCATTATCATTCATATGTTGTGTCAAATGTTTGAGGTTACATCATATGAGAAACTCTGAGGGAATAGGGTGAAAAAAAAAAAACCCACACAATTGTGCATGTGTAAGCATACCCACGCACCCAGAAGAAAATAAAATCCCATATCTAAGGAGATTACAGAAAATAACTTTCCTTGGTTCATTTGACCAAGCATGTGATAAGTTTCAAATGAAGACTGATCCCTCATTGTGGGTTATCTTCCATTAGTCCCTTCTGTCCCACTATCTCTATCTGGCTCTCTAGGTCACAGAATGTACAAGTAATATTAGCCAACTGTGTTGTACCCCTAGCTTCCCACTGAGTTCTTCAAATGAAGAACTCCTGAGTGACATCAGAGGAAAGCAGAAGGGTAAGGTTAGTCTTTATTCCCTAACAACATCCACGTGCTGTAAACTTGGGCTGCATCCCCTGACCATATCATTTTCCCTCTCAAAATAGTCTTTCCTGCTTTATTTTGGTAGTCATGCTGTTCCTATTCCTCTGGGCATAATGGTAAGAATAGCTATGGATTTAGAAGCCACATTATCTTGTAGCTCCTGTACCTCCACCTATACTTCTTTAAATAGTCCCTTTATTAAACATGTCTCTAATTACCTTGATTTGATTATGCCATAGGTTTCATATTTGGACCTTGTATAATTCTAGAACGAAAATAAAACAGGCATCCAATAGCACTATGTTTCTGTGGTTGATCTCTTTATGTTTATCTGGGGGACTCTGTTTATTTAATATTATCTTTTTCTTCATTTGCAAGGTTTTGCTTTTTGACAGGTGAGATAAATTGTCATGATCAAATCTTAGCAGTCAGGTTGTATATCAAATCTTTAGTTTCGGTGATCTGCTTCAGAAAGGAGGACTGGCATTATAGTATTTTAGCAACTGTCTGTTCCAACCAGTACTTTCCTAAATCTTAGGGCAAGGATCCAATCAGTTTATAGAAAAATGTCACTGTCTGGAACACCTTTGACATAAGTAAATCTATCTTATAAAAAGATTTAATCTTATATTTAAAAAGGCTCCACACTCACAGGATCCAGATGCTTGCCTAATTAACAGAGACAACATTCAACCAGATAAGGCATCACTCTTTACTGAAATCCTCACCAGAGGACACAAGGGCTATAAAAAGAGTGACTATCAGCTAGACATAGTCACCTCAATAGACACTGTCTTGCTGTTACTTGCAGTCAGCACCTGGCATCTGCTGCAGACATCTCTGCCTAAATCAAGGACTCTTCCTTGCAAGGTATTTACAGCCACCGAGATCAGCTCGAGATACTCTGCTTGTCCACCTCACTCTCCTCAGACTGGTTCATTAATCCTTTTTTTTTCTATCATTTTTTTTTCTTTTGATGTCAAATGTTACTTTGTTTTATGGGAAAATTTTAAAGGATCAGATTTAGATATTAAGTATACTACTAAGCATGACTTGCAGTGTTGATTGACTTGTGGACTAGTTTGAGCCTGTGTGCCCATGCCTCTGACTGCCAAATGGGTAGTACTAAGGAGATTTGCCTCCCTCAGAACTCCATGAGGTTGGCGGCTCCTATGACTGAATAAGCATCAATAAAAGTCTGATCTGGTGAGAAGACACAAACATCTGTGACCCTGGTTATGTCTGATCTTACACGGTAACAGCAGTCATTTTCCAACAGAAAACTTTTGCCAGATTCGTTTAAGAAGTAATGTATGTATATGAAAACATCCAATTGTTATTTTGAGTGTTTGGAGTCGATCTACGTTTAACTGTCCAGGTTTACTGTTATGTTGTTATATTTTACGTGTAATCTGGCTTTTCAAACAGATATTATGTGCTTCTCTTTTGGGCTCTGTTATAGAAAATTAAAACAACAAGAAAACTGACTTTGGTGAGCCATAATGGCATGTTGACTATTCAAACTCTTCTATTAGGTATACTGATTATGCTCCTTTAATATAAGAAAACTTTTAACATCAGCTAATATACATGAGCATCTGCCTATATATTTAACACTTCACAGTGTCAAAAGCATTTCTCTGGAACACTTCTGAAAAATGTCCATGTGATTTTTTTTAAAGAAAGCTTAATGCAATGAAATAATCCAGAAGATATTGCCTAACATATCCTGGACAGATTAGCATTATACATTAAAGGCTCTGAGAAGTACTGTATTAAAGAAACATAAACACTTAATTTTGATCCAGAATTTTTTGTTATTTTATTTAAAACTTAACAGGTAAATTATTTTTCTGAAGAATATACTTTAAATACAATAGAGGTGATAATGTTGGTAATTGGTAAAATTTTGTGATTTCTTTTAAAATGTATTCACTTCTTGTAATATTTCTTTCTAAACAGTAACAAAATTTATGATTATTGTCTGTTAACATTCCCAAAGTAATTGAAAAATATCAAGACAGGATAGTAAGTAAATTGGCCCTACTGCTAGAACTTCAATGAAATCTTAAATTTTCTGTGGGATAATCAAGAAATACTGAAATGAGAGAGTTCGCTGTTTTTTATGATTCCAAGGTATGCACGGCTCCGGCTACTTGAAGAGGACGATGTAGGAAAACAGAGGCGTTTGGGAGAAGACCTGATATGAACTAAGATGATTTGCCTGAGATTCTAAACTATCAATTTTCAACTTCTCACTGCACCCCAATCTGAGAAACAGGGTACATCCAAACATAAGAGTAACTCACCATGAAGGGTTTTTTTTCAATCAGAGGGCACATATCCCTGTGTGTGTCTCTTAGAGTGTTCCTGAGCATGGAGCCAGGACAAGGGAGTATAGAATGTGTATACTTAAGAGAATGTCACCCTAATGTTATTCATTCAACTTTAACTTAAATATATCCATAGAAATGACTATGTTGACAGATCAGAAGCTATGTAGTTGCGGTGCAACTTCAGCTATTAATTCAGTCAATGTTTTCCTATGCTCCTGCATAAGCCAAGAGAGAGTTATGCACTAGGAGGTGCTTATCCTCCTCATTATATTCCTGTAACTACCATTATCATTTGCATATCTTTGAAAACAAGACTATTTGTTTCCATAAAACTGTGTTAGAAAAGAGTCTATAAATAATTGGGCAAATTATGCGTGTCACCAGTTTTTCTGTAATTTTGTTGCTCAAAGAGCAGCGATGTGTGATTAGATTTTTGTAGAGCAGAAAATCCCACACTTCACAGACGTCTTCGTATACATTGAAAACTTCTAGAATGAGCTAATCTACTTTATTCAACATTTGAAGTATAGCATACATATATAAAAGGGCATAAATAAGTGTAGAGTTAGATGAAGTTTTAATCAATTGAACAAATTTGTAATTAGCAAAAAAAACCAGTAATATATAATTTCAGTACCTAAAAGTCTCCTTTAATTCCTTCTTTCAACTACTGTCTTTAAAAGGTTACCACTGGGCTGACTCCAACACCTTAGATTAATGTTACTGTTTTTGAACCTTATATAAGTTTCACTTTACTTCTATAGAGTGTTTTGCTCAATACTGTTTCCTAAAGTTATCTATATTGCTGTGTTTCATTGTATTTTATTCATTTTCATTGTTGTGTGATATTCTGTTGTTTGAATTAACCACAATTTATCTTTGTATTTTTTTTTTCTATTGAGGAGCACTTGGACTTTCTTCAAGTTAGGTCCATTGCAAATAATGCTGTTATAAGCACAACTATACATTAATTACCATGAGTATATCCAAGCACTTCTGGGTATACTCTTATGAGTAAAATTGCCAGGTTATAGAATATTCAGTATTAGTAGGCACTGACAATTTTTCAGTGTATAACATTTACCACCCCACCAGGATTGACCTTTATCCTCACCAACCTGAGTGTTTTCTCTTTTTAAAATATTAGTCAGACTATTAGGTATATGGCAGTATCTCTTTTTAACTTTTATTTTAGGCTTAGGGTACATGTGAAGGTTTGTTACATAGGTAAACACATGTCACAGGAGTCTGTTGTACATATCGTTTAATCACCAGGTATTAAGTCCAGTACCCTATAATTATCCCTTCTGTTTCTCCCTCTCCTCCCACCCTCCCAGCAAGTAGACCCCAGTGTGTGTTGTTTCCTTCTTTGGGTTTATAAGTTTCCATCCTTTAGCTCCCACTTCTTCTTTCTTTCCTGTTTTTTTTTTTTTTTTTTTTTAATAAGTCCCTTAGGATTTAAAAAATGTAAACAATCATGCCATTTATACATAGAAACAGTTTTATTTGTTCCTTTCCAATCTTATGAATTATAAATACTTATAAAGACACACGTGCACATATATTCATTGTGGCACTGTTTACAATAGCAAAGACCTGGAACCAACCCAAATGCCCATCGATGATAGACTGGACAAGGACAATGTGGCACATATACACCATGGAATATTATGCAGCCATAAAAAATGATGAGTTTGTGTCCTTTGCAGGGACATGGACGATTCTGGAAACCATCATTCTCAGCAAACTGATATAAGAACAGAAAATCAAACACCACATGTTCTCACTCATAGGCGAGTGTTGAACAATGAGAACACATGGACACAGGGAGGGGAGCATCCCACACTGGAGTTTGTTGTGGGGGAATAGGAGAGGGGCAGTGGGAGGCATGGAGGTTGGGGAGGGATAACATGAGGAGAAATGCCAGATGTAGGTGACAGGGGGATGGAGGCAGCAAACCACATTGCCATGTAGGTACCTATGCAACAATCTTGCATGTTCTCCCCATGTTATCCCTCCCCAACCTCCCCACCCCTCCACTGTCCCACCCTTGCCCCCGCAACAGACCCCAGTATGTAATGCTCCCTTCCCTGTATCCCTGTGTTCTCATTGTTCAACACCCGCCTATGAGTGAGAACATGTGGTGTTTGATTTTCTGTTCTTGTGTCAATTCGCTGAGAATGGTTTCCAGATTCATCCATTCCCTACAAAGGACACAAACTCCTCATTTTTGATGGCTGCATAGTATTCGATCGTGTATATGTGCCACATTTTCCTTGTCCAGTCTATTGTCCATGGGCATTTGGGTTGGTTCTAGGTCTTTGCTATTGCAAACAGTGCCGCTATGAACATAGTGTGCATGTGTTTTTATGATAGAAAGATTTATAATCCTTTGGGTGTATACCCAGTATATCCTTTTATTATGGCAGTACTTGATATGCCTAGGTGTCGTTTATTTGTATTTCTGCTAACAAAATTCTTTAATATGTGAATAATTTTTTTTCAGTTTTGTAATAAGTGTCAGCTTTTCCTTAATGTATCCCTTGTATCACATTCATTCTTTATGGGAATCCAATTATGTATATGTTAGATATTTGCATGATAACCCATACATTTGTCACTTTTAAAATTTTTTAGCTAAATATTTTAATTTACATATGATTTTTTACTCATCTTGCACTACGTTAACTTTTCTTCCATTCTAGAAGTTGAGTATGATTCCTTTTATAATGTTCATTTTTTCTGAAAATTCCTATGTGTTCAATTGTGGCAAGCATATTTTTTTATTGATCCTTGAGCCAAGTTATACAACATGATTGAAAAGCTTTGCCTTTTAATTTACAGTACAGATATTGTATTGTAAATTACAATAATTTAAATTACAGAACATACCCTTCACTCAGTATGTTTGATAGTTTTCTTCATTTATTCTTATCTTGAGTAATGTCTGACATGTATGTTATATACCTTGAGTGATATTTTTCCTCCAAAGAGTATTTTTATTTATTGTTATCCTTCATAGATAACAATATGTCTTGGCTGTACTCAGTTCAAATTGGATCTACCTTGTCATGCAAGGAAATCTCTGATCTGTGCTTTACCCTTAATTGGACTGCTTAGAGTTTATTTTCCACACACATAGTTTAGGGATAAGCCAGTGCTTTACAACCAATTTAAATGAAGAAATTGGAGTTAAGTAGGAGATTTCAGCACAGTTTCTATGCAGAATTTATGCCCCAAATTTACTGCTTGTCTGCCCTGTCTGGTATTTACATTTTCATTCCCAGCTGCTATATTCATCCCAAATTCTGCTCAGGTTGTTCAAGCCAGTGCGTTTGAATGTAATTTTTTTTTCAGAATTTTGAATCCCCAAATAGTGCTAATAGATGCCAGTTTTCAGGCAATAATTTTAAACTGTAAATGTACACAGTATCTTCTTTTTTGCTTTTTTTTTTTTTTTTTTTTTTTTTCAAAAGCTTTCTGACCTTTCTGATGTAGCTTTTTTTGGTCACTCAATACTGCCTTCAGGTACTTGGTTTTATATTTTCTCTAGTGTTAAATGGTTATCTGTCAGGGAGTTTGGTCTGATTGATAGAAATTACTCCACCATTGCATGTAGCCTCCAATTTTGTCTTCAACTGCATTTATCTCATTTGGAAGTTAGTTTTAGCTACTGATAAGAGTTATTCAGTTAAGAACAAGTTATTGACTGAAGATAAACATTTTAAGCAAATATTTTCATTTTATATATGTTCTTATATGGCTAGCTTGCTTTGACCATCTTATTGTCATACAATTATTTTGGTTCTTTGAAGACACGTTACCTGGGGCAGTTATTATGAGTATTATATTTTCCTTCTTTGTTACATAATTCACTAAATTTTAGTTTAAGATTTGAATTTGCACTAATTGTTCCTCCTCCACCATCTGCTTTGCTTGACTTCACTATTCCCAGTACCAAGCTCTTGCTTTCTTCCAATTATGTTTAACAATTTTGATATAGGGAAATTTAAATTCTAGTGCAGATTTTAATATAATGCTTTTATAATTAACTGGGATTTAACATTGAGATTTATGAATATCAATACTTATTCACATTTCTATTCATTCAACAAATGTTACAGGAAACCTCTCATGTGCAGACATCCTCCTAGTTACTGTGAACTCAGTGATAAATAAGGACCTAACCCGTATGCCCATGAAGGTGGTACACACTGTAATTAGTGCAGTGCGGCACACACAACTAACCCATAATAATATAATAAGTATACTGGCGAGAACAGATAAAGAAAATTTCCTAGAGCCCCGTTTAAATTTTATTTTATAGAAGTTAATTTGTTGTTCTTGTCTTTAACTTTGTAGAGTCAAACATGAAGACTTTAAGAGAGCCTTAGTATTTCTTATGGGAGCTTTCTTTTCTTTTCTAGAAGCATCCTTGAGGATGGCTCTCATTTATTACATTTTTGCAAGGATTTTGCACATCACATAAAGTGTAATCCCATTGTCAGCCTTCAACCCAATTCTGTTTTTATGCTCAAAAATTCACCTTGTGCTGTTCTCACATAACGCCGAAATGATTGAAATGTTGGCAGTTCATTTACTAGGATTTTAATGCTTTGAAAGAGAGGATTTATAAAATGTGTTAGAAGCTCTAGAATGTTAACACTCAAATCTCACTCTGTTTCTAGCAAAGCTAATATGTGTATGCACCTCTACAAGGTCAATGGAGGGTATATCTACTCACTGAGAAACTGAAAGTCTTTTCAGAGACAGCAAAAAATACAGCAACAATACCCTAAGGCCACTACTTCAAATAGAAACAAGTGTCAGCTAGTTCCAAGGAATTCATTCATCATTTCTTTCAACAAAGAAAGCAGGTCTTCCTAAACAGGAACAAACTTTGTCTCCTCTGAGTAGGTAGACTAGGGTCCCCTGTGGCAGCTCATTCCCAGTAGTGAAAAGGGACAAAAAGTCCTCGAATACACATGCTAAGTCACTTTCTAAATCTCAGTCAGGCAAGTGAATGAGGAGAGATGCCAGAGCGTTAATAAAATAAGATATACTTCCACATTGAAGGCAATATCAGGGTTGAAATAAACCTTTTCCCTAGTAGATAGGTTTTGGAATCATCATCCAAATTTAATTGAAACGGCAACATGGTAGGCCAGGCGTGGTGGCTCATGCCTGTAATCCTAGCACTTTGGGAGGCCCAGATAGGTGAATCATGAGATTAGGAGTTCAAGACCAGCCTGGCCAACATGGTGAAACCCTGCGCCTACTCAAAATACAAAAATTAGCCAGATGTGCTGGAAGGCACCTGTAATCCCAGCTACTCAGGAGACTGAAGCAGGAGAATCGCTTGAACCTGTGAGGACAGAGGCTGCAGTGAGCTGAGGTAGTGCCACTGCACTCCAGGCTGGGTGACAGAGTAAGACTCCATGAGAAAAGAAAGAAAGAAAGAAAGAAAGAAAGAAAGAAAGAAAGAAAGAAAGAAAGAAAGAAAGAAAGAAAGAAAGAAAGAAAGAAAGAAAGAAAGAAAGGAAAGAAAGAAAGAAAGAAAGAAAGAAAGAAAAGAAAGAAGGAAAGAAAGAGAAAGAGAAAGAAAGAAAAGGAGAGAGAAAGGAAGAGAGAAAGAAAGGAAGATAGAAAAAGAAAGAAAGAAAGAGAAAGAAGAGAAAAAGGAAGAAAGAAGGCAAGAAAAAAGGACAACATGGTAAAGCCCAGAGTGAAAGAAGAAAGAATGGTCAATGGCAGGGCTCTGAAGAACACTGATATTTAGAACACTGGTGGAGGCAGATGATTTGGCTAAGGGGATTGAGGAGTGCTAAATGCTTAGGATGATTCCCAAAGAAAATAAATATAGAGAAGATAATAATTTAGAAAGAAAGAGTAAGTCAAAAGCTAACATGTGTTTTGGTCAAAGGCATGAAAGTACATACTGAAAACTAAAAGTTATGAACTGATTACAAGTTTCATGGAACTGGGCTGTAACAGTAAATGACAAATGAAAAAAAAATAGACTGTAGAAAAATATTATATTTTTACCTAAGTAAAGACTTTTTTTTTAAAGATAGGAAAACTTTAAGCAGTTTATGTTCAGTAAGGAAAGACTAAATATGGAGAAAGTGAAGATATAGAAGAACAAAGAGATTGACCATGTCCATCGGGCAAATAGGAAGATATCAGATTCAGAATAGGTAAAATAAAAAGCCATGGGCAAGTAAAAAATAGATCAATGACCAATATTTTAGTGATGTCAGAAATACACCAAGATAAAAATACCTACTGATCTTTAACAAAGGAGAAAAGACAATATATTGGAGAAAATGCGATTATTTTTCAACAAATGATGCTGGAACATTTGGACATCCACGTGCAAAACAACAGCAACAACAAAAACAAAAAAATATCACCCTCACACCTTTCACAAAAGGTAACCAAAAATAAATAGTTCCAACTGTAAATTATGTAACTATTGGCCTTTTGAAGATAACATAGTAGAAAATCTAGATAACTTTGGGTTTGGCAATTACTTTATATACGTCATCGGAATCACAATTCATGAACAAAAGATTTTATATGCTGGATTTCATTAAAATTTAAAGTTGCTTCAGAAAGAAAATGCACAGAGAATGAGAAGACCAGCCGCAGACTAAGAGAAAATATTTGCAAAGGGCATATTTGTTAGAAGACCATTATCCAAAATATGCAAAGAACCATTAAAACACAATAATTTAAAAATGAACAATTTAAAAAATGAGTCAAAACTATGAACGCATACTTCAACCAAGATGATATACAGATAAAAAATAATCATATTAAAAAATGCTCCACATCATATGTCATTAGGCAAACACAAATAAATAAGACGATGAGATATCACTGCATACCTATTAGAACGGCCAAAATCCAGAACACTGACAAAATCAAATGCTGATGAAGACGTGATACAACAAGAACTCTCATTCACTGAGAAGAATTGCAATGGTTCAGCCACTTTAGAAGACTGTTTCTTCCAAAACTAAACATGGTTGTATAATGCAACCTAGTAATAACACTCTTTGGTATTTATGCAAAGTTAATTACAAGCTGTTTCTGTGCAAAAACCTTCACGTGAATGTTTATAGCACCTGTATTCATAATTGTCGAAACTTTGAAACAATTATGATGTCCTTCAGAAAATGAATGGATACATAAACTTTGGTATATCTAGGATGACTCTCATTTATTACATGAAATACTATTCAACACTAAAAAATGAGTTATCAAGTCATCGGGCATGGTGGCTCACGCCTGTAATCCCAGCACTTTGGGAGGATGAGGCAGGTGGATCACGAGGTCAGGAGTTCGAGACCAGCCTGACCAACATGGTGAAAACCCGTGTCTACTAAAAACAGAAAAATTAGCTGGGTGTGGTGGTACCCACCTGTAATCCCAGCTACTCAGGAGGCTGAGGCAGGAGAATTGCCTGAGCCTGGCAGGTGGAGGTTGCAGTGAGCCAAGATTGTGCCACTGCACTCCAGCCTGGGTGATAGAGTGAGACTTTGCCTCAAAAAAAAAAAAAAAAAAAAAGAAAGAAAGAAAGAAAAAGAAAAAGATCAGTGGTTGCCAGGGACTGGGAAAAGGGAGGGATTTATAGGCAAAATATAAAGGATATTTAGGACAGTGAAATTATTCTGAATAGTACCATAACAGTGGATACATGTCATTATGTAGTTCTTCAAATCTATAAAAAGTAAAACAGCAAGAGTGAACTTTAAAGTAAACTATGGTCTTTGAGCAATATTGATGTATCAGTGTAGGCTGGTCAGTTGTAATAAATGTATCATGCTGGTGGGGAATGTTAATAGTGGGGGAAACTTTGTGTGCTGGGGGGCAGGAAGTATATGGGAAATCTCCTTGTCTTCAGCTGAGTTTTACTGTGAACTGCAAATTGCTTCAAAAGTAAAGTCAATTTAAACAAAATAAGCCCTGGACATGGATTGGGGATTCTTATTAAACATCTTCTGGGGGTGTGGTTAAAAGGAAATAAATGTGGATATAAATATGTTTCTAGCTGGTAGGATAGAAATAAGAGTGTTTTCTGCAGAAAAACTCCTTTTTATAAATTAGCTAAAAAGAAAAGTAGCATTTAAAAAGTAACAAATGTTAGGAACAACGTCATAGCAAATAAAAATAGAGTAACTACTGTATAGACTAGAGATTCTCATTGGCACCTATCAGCATTGCCACAACTTTTTTTCTTCCTTGTGCTAGTCAACTGCATAGATTTAACAGAAGCAGAGTAGTATATTTGATTTATATGTAATTGGAGATTTGCCAAGTAAGACCATTTAAAGACAAAAAGACAAGGGAATTAAAGACGACTAGAAAGGAGCTAAGTAACTCATCAGTGCTCTAACTTTACAGTGTAAAGCAGAACAGAGAATGCTTAGTAAGATGCTTAATTTTATCAATAGTCACAGGATGAAATAGAAGTCCTAATATATAACACTTTTTTCATTTTTTTGGTTTTCATTCTATGAAAAGAAAGAAAGTAAAAATATGGTGTCAATGTAAAATACATTTAAATATAATATCTTACAAACAATTTGGTATTGCTGATATTAATTTGTGAAATCAGAAGCCTCTAATTTTGATCGACTTTCCTATGATATTTTGCAATAACAACCAGTTAAATAGGTCAATCTCTCTTTCAGCTTTACATAATAGATATTTATTTCAGTTCTTGTCACACATGTAAATAAATTGAAATGGAATATTGGTTTTCTTAGTGCATGTATTACAGCAAATGAAAATGAGAATCTATTTTGAGCTCCTCTTCTGACTTATAATTACTCAAATATTTAAATGAGGTAAATTTAGAAAGTCCTGTGGAAAATATTTTTTTCTTTGAATATGCCTGTTAAGGTCATACAGAAATAAGCTTCAGGTTATTTTTATCCATATGCTCAAGAATAATATCATGGAAGATAAACTTGCATATGATGAAGTATAAAGATAAAGCACTAAATAGTACTGGTAATAAGTTCAAACTAAAGCCAGTGAGTTGTTTGCTAATACTCTTTGGGGAACAACTATATGATATTCCAACATGGTGTGGTTAAGATCTCTGAACCTTTTTTAAAAAGTTAAACTTGATATAAAGCATAAACATATCAATCGTAGATATAATTTCAGATAGTAGATTTTTAAAATTCCTTTCTTTGTTCTACTTCTTATAACTCTGTAACAACAACTATATGGGTCATATATTATCTTCTCAACTTAACAATGTCTTGTCTTCACTTAAAGCCAGCATTGGTTCCAAGTGTTTGTTTCATAGCTGAGTTACATATTCAAATAAAATGTATAAATCTTAAAGTTTCTAAAAACATTATTATATATTTTAGAATTCTGTTATATTTCAAAATGTACTTTTTGCTTAAGAATTACATAAAACTTAGACATTTAAGTGTGGGCCAATCAAAAAATAAAGATAATTTGCATTTTTCACACATTTTAAAATATGCACTCCTATAGTTTTGAAATATTTTATATTTATGTCAAACTTCATCACTTTCAGATTAAATGTTTCCAAATGATAAGATTTTTTTTACCTACATTAATAAGCTTGCTCCAATTTAACACATTGCATTTTTTTGACTTCTTGACTCATTTATTACAAAAGCTTTATAAGTTTTATGGACATTATTGTACTCACCAATTGATCTTCAATTGATTGTAGTCTTTCTTGATATTCATCAGGGAGTTAGAAAGAATCAGTCATAACTCCCTACTTCTAGGACAAAAAACTGACCTATATATTATTTGCATTTATCAATGAGTATTTATGAAGTCGTGATTTATCTTATTGAAAAATGTACCATAATCTCTATAAGTTTACGCTCTGATAGAGGTTATACGACATGAGCATAAATTACTATTATATAAGACATCTTGCAATAATTGCTATAAAATCTGTACAAAGAGTCACAAAAACAGCATTAAAAGTATTTTGAGCTAAATCCCAGAAGACACCATGAAGGAAAGAACATTTGGATGGGCTTCTGAAAGAGATGTAGATCAATTCATTCCATTTTCAACATCCATTTGCAGTGAAGTTTAAATTCAATGAGTTGTTACTTCTATGTGACACCACGCAGGTTCTATAGATCATTTTCATTCTACTTCCACTTTGAATTGTGCTCTATTTTTACTTTGAAATCCTTATTCCTTTCATCCATGATAGTAATTCTCTCTTTTGGCTATGGGATATTTAATAGAGTTAGGTAATCATGGTACTTTCCTGGAGGTAGCACATAAAAGCCAAAAATAGTCAATAGAGCCTTGTTTCACCTGTTTTCCCAGGAAATTGGCATAGGCACCTAAGATGACGTAATCCTTTATTCCTTCTTTCTATTTTTAAAGTATATTAACACACACATGCAAGCACACACAGTGTGAACCAGGGTACTATGATCTTCTTTACATTTTGCTTCCAGAATTTGAATTTTTAAAATTTAAATGTCAAATGCATACGTTAAATGTGTGGAGAGTTTCATGAAGTCCAAGACCTTGCTCCAAACTTTTCCTCCCTTCTGATTTCGATTCATTTGAGAATCAAAATAAGTAAGCAGATACATATTTAAACCTCCCTTTTATTAATGAGAGATCAGCTTTTAGGGAATGAATGTTGTTCATAATTGTAGCAAGTGGGCTCCGTGACACGAACTCCAGGCTCAGGCAGTGCAGGGCCTGAGCAGGTCTTTCACCACAGGAACCATTTTTCTCTTTCAGTAGGTAAAACGGGCCTGTCTGCTGGGCAGCTCACTTCCGATGGAGAAAAAAGGGAGCAAGTGCCCTGAAACACATGCTAGTTTTCTCCCTTACTAATTCTTTAGTCAGACAAATGAGTAAGGAGAGAGGCAGAAGGGTGTGTGTGTATGTGTGTGTGTGTGTGTCTGTGTACATCTCTCTATATATGTTTTGTAAAATACACAATTGAATATCTTCCATTTTACTGCACTGTTGAATTTTAAACACTATCTTTATGATATAGATGTTTTTCATCATCCTTTGTAGTGAAGCTCCTCTTTCTACTTCCAGTACCAAGTAACACATAATTTTCTCTCTGTCACTGTAGTTTTGCTTTTTTTTTGGTATTTCAAAAAAATGGAATCATATAATATATGGCCTTTTGGGTCTGTCTTCTTTCACTGAGAATAATAATTTTAAGATTCATCAAAGTTGTTGCATGTCTCAGTATTTGTCCTTTTTATTGCTATTATTTTGCTGTATGGATAGAACAGCATTTTTTACATACATAGTTTGATTGAAATTGGTTTATATCCAGTTTTTTGACTGCTATGGGTAATACATATACAAACACTTGAGTAGAAGTCTTTGCATCAACATACATTTTTCATGTAATTTTTGCAGATATCTGGAAGAGGTATTGCTGGTTTGTGCAGTAGTTATACATTTAACTGCAAAAGCAATTATTAAACTCTTCTTTAAAGTGAATGCACCATTTTACATCCTGTCAGCAACAGACATGGATATGACTCTCTCCACATCCTCAACTCCCTAAGACTATCTAGCCCTTCATATAAAACAGATTTTTATTTTCAATCTTGTTTGTTAATGATATCAAGCACATGTCCTTGTAAACTGCATAGTATTACACCATTTTTTTCCCAGGCTGACCAATTTTGTTTTTTATTAGGAAGTTCAGCCTATGTAGTATGGAATAATACACTCAAACACTGAGTTATTCCTTTGGTTTATATTATGTTTAACTTAATTTTTACTTTACATTATTTCATTCTATCTTTCCTTTCTTGTCTGGTTTAGTGAAGTTGCATTTTTTTTTCTTTTTTCTTTTTTTTTTTTTTAATAGTTATTTTCCAGTTGTGGCTAGTGGTTGTTAAACACATATTTCTCTTCTTTAATTTCGAGTTCCCTCGTTTGTCCAGTGCTCTGTCAAAAGAGTACGACTAAAAATAGAGAATGCTTTTACTTACAAGTCACCTTCCATCGGCACATTTCTTATTTATAATTCTTTTATTTTTATTTTTTTTTCTGTTAAGTCTTTTTTTTAATTGCATTTTAGGTTTTGGGGTACATGTGAAGAACATGCAAGATTGTTGCATAGGTACACACATGGCAGTGTGGTTTGCTGCCTTCCGTCCGCTTGCCTGTATCTGTCATTTCTCCCCATGCTATCTCTTCCCACCTTCCCACCCCCCCGTCCCTCCCCCGTTTCCCCCCAATGGACCCCAGTGTGTAGTGCTCCAATATAATTTGTAATTATATCTCCTTTACATTTTTAAACTTTTTAATCTTTCCTTCTCAATGACAATTCGAAAACTTTGAAATGTGAAATAGTTTTCTCAGTATAATTTTAAAGTATTACATACACCTTTATATCAGGTGTTCTTAAGCTCATGGTCCACAAATATAATTCAAGGTGTCTGTGAACTTGAATTGTGTAATATGGCCATAAATAATTTAAAGTTTCTTCCATTGAGACACAGAGCTTAATTCTCCTTTTCTCACTCTGTCAAAGATTTAGTGATTTGCTTGACCAATAGATTGTGGTGTAAATGACATTGAGTCTCCTGAGGCTAGATTATAAGAGGACTTGCAGCTTTTGCCTAGGATGCTGAAGCTGATCTTGAAAGGCTCCCTTTTGGAATGCAGCCACCATGAGAGGAGAAGTAAAGCTGAATAACAGGTAACTCAAGCGACTATTCCTACTTAGCCCCCATAGAGCCTTCAGGAAATCACACCCCCATCTGATATCTGATTAAACGAGGCACATCAAATGAAGATTTTCTCAATCTTGTCAACCAAAGAAGTATGAAAGATAAAATGTAAAACAGTTTTGAAGCTATTAAGTTTTGGAGTGCTTTGATATACATAGATAAATAAATAGAGCAAAAAAATATATTGTATATTTTCTAAAATCCCTTTAAAAATTACATTTCATTTATGTATATGTTTAAACAAAAACACGGTAGTATTTGCAACACTTTTCTTTTGTCACCAATAGAAAAACATGGGTATTTTTATATGACCTACAGTTGGAGTATATATTTTTTTAAAAAAAGGTTTATCAAAATTACTACTTTCAAATTACAAGATTATTATTCATGAAACTGTTGTCATTGTGTTAATAAAGACAGACATCATATTACAAATATGTTTTTAAAATTTTGGTGATTATATTTCAATATAATCGGTTGTCTTTAAAATTTTCTGAATTTAATTGTAAGCATTTAAAAAACATCATTTTGAAGGAGGGTCTTATGGCTTCCAATGTCCCCTAAAGGGGTACGTGACACAAACATTGTTAAGAAACCTCCTTTTTAGGAAGTCTTTTTTTTCCCAAGAATCTCTACTTAGTATTTCTATTATAAACGTCCATTCATTTAGTTTTAACAATATGATTAAAAAAATGGAGGAAAAATATGTTAAGGTACACTGTTAGACTGAAAATGAAGAATTTATAAATACCTGTGTCTGTATCTTCGAATTTATCTGTTGTAGAAGTTACCAAATTTTATGTTGTGCTTAGATCATGTACATCCAGGGGTAACTTTTTATTTTAAATTCCAGTAAAAGCATAAGTGACCACTACTCTGAACTCCAAATTTTCTAATCCCTGTTCAGAAGTTTTAAAACAAAGTTTATATTGAAAGAACATAGGAAACAAAGGAGACACAGTCTTTAAACCACGATAGATCATCTAGAGAGATCATCTATAACTTCTGAGAATAGCGGGGTGCATATTTCTTTAACATTCTTTCCAACAATAAATCTTTTCATAACTTTGTGAAATTCTATAAATTATTCCATAAATCAAGGCAGATAGTTAAGCTGTCATGACAACCTCAGAACTCAGTGGTTTGAAACAAGTGTATTTGTTGCTTTTATAAAGACAGTTACTGTTCCACGGGACAGTCCAGGGTGGCTAGCTACCATGGAATGACAGATAATCCCTTCCGTATCAGTGATGGTTTTCTTTGAGCCTCCAGCAGGAGAATTCTGGACATGATTCTACCAGAATGAAATGCTTCTTCTCATAGTGACACATATTATATTACCTTACTTTAATGGAGTTAAAACTGCAAATGCCGTATGTACCTAGAAAGGGGAGAACTGGATATCCAGCTGAATAACATTTTTATCTAATGTAAACAGCTTACAAATTTTAAAGTTAATGCATATATTAGGATTAAAGTCTCATACACAAATGTTTATCTTATAGTCAAGCTGTAGTAAGAGAAACTGACAAATAGCATCTTTAGGACATATTGGCCACCAGGAAGACAAAACACATCTGTAACTTATGGTAAGTGATAGAGCTTAGGAAATGTAATCTTCATTATATCTTTATTATTATTATTATTATTACACTTAAAGTTCTGGCATACATGTGCAGATCGTGAAGGATTGTTACATAGTTATACACAAGTCACGGTGGTTAGAGCTTTACCCAAATGTCTCAATCATCTAACAAGGCAATTTCTCTTAGTTCACGCTATTACAAATATTCTATATTGTTCATCATTCTTATTCTCATAAAGAGGGGCAAATTAACTACATACTATTTGAATAAACAAAGTATTTTAGGCTTACATTTTATGTGTAAACTTCTTAATCTATGTCATAACTGAGACTTTTCATAAAGATTGAATAGCAAGAAACATAGATTATTTCATTCATATTTTTTTTTTTTCTAAAAGTGTCCTAAACTTCTGATTCCATGATCTATTTCTCTTTCCTCTCCTCTTCTCTCTCTATCCCTCCCACACACACATCCGTGGCAAAACAAAGACATAGGAAGGCAAAGAAAAAGGAAGAAAGAAACATGTAGAAAATAATTATAGGCAAAGAGTGCAAACGCATTAGAATTCAAAAGGATTGGCTTTCCAAATTTAAAATGTTTTAAAAACGGAAATATAAAAAAGCAAAAAAGAAAAATTTTGCTAAGCTGACAGGGACTGTTCATCCTCCAGTTACTGTGTCCTGCTTGACGTATTCGGCACTTGCCTTCATCTGCATCACTGCACCTAGTTTATTCAGAAGTGGATTGTTTTGTATTATTGTTTTCAAACCTTTGCCATTTTGTCAGTGTTTTGGACTTTGATTTACCGTTATACAATTCACATAATGAAAACTGGGTCTTTATCTTGTTCTTTGCTCTCTCCCCAGTGCCACATTACCGCCTAGTATACCATAGGTACTCAGTCAATATTTTTGTGAATGATTAAATTAATAGATTAGAAAGAATTTGTTAATCATTGTTATTAAGTTGCCCAAAGTACTACTGCTTATCTGCTTTTCTTTGAGAGAAATCATATTAAAATCTCTCAGTATGGGTATGAGTTTGTGTTTTGATTTTATTCATAATTTTATCACATTTGATTTTTTATATTAATGTTGTATTTGATTGTATTGAAATTATAGGGTTATATATTGTTGCCTTGTCTTTACATCAGCATTAAATATATGATATTTTCCTTTATGCTACTTTGTCTTCTATGAATATTTGTCACTTCTGCCATTCTCCTTGCCCATCAGATGGGCATGCTGATGACTGCCACAGGGTCTCCTTTGGGAGTTACCAGGCCTCAAGAAAAGTCAGTGGATACAAGCCCCATCCTGCCTTTCCCAGCAATCTTCTGCCTGTTGCCTCTCAGCCTCTACTGCCATGAGTTCCTGCCACCTCAGAACGGCAGCTCTGGATATACTGAACCCATCTTTGGCAGTAGTTTCCTTCATGGGCTTTGATTCTCATCCTCAAAGCTATCTCACTCTACCCTACCTACTTTCAGATCTTCTGGAGTTCCGTTCTATGCTTGGGCTTCTAAGAATCCTCCTGGTGTGGGAGTGAATGAATACTTGGATCAAAAATTAAGGATTTTTACATATGATTATTTTCATTGACTTGCATGTTTATCACAATGGATGAGGACTGCAATCTGTGCCCCTGGAGCCACCTTGAAACTTGAAACTTTGCATGGCACTTGAAATGGGACCCACTTTTTTATCTCTGGATATTACTTTTAGTTATTACTTCAATTTAATCAAAATAATTTAGTTACTTGTTACTAAGCCACATTCCCTTCCATTCCTTTTTGTTATTTAATTTCATAACACTCTTATGAACTATACATTGAATTTAACGTATTTTAATAAGGGGTACCATTCTTAGTGGTAATCAGACATGAAATATCACTTCCACCATGTTGATTATGGAAAATGAGACATAAATAAGGGTTATTTATTACACTATGTGTGAAAAACTTCAGATTTTAAACTAGATTTCTTTATACTGTATCACATAAATGAGACTTCCTATAAGTAGTGATTTACATGTATTTATGTGGACATGTAAGACACAGCATCAATATTAATTGAGATTGTTAGAATGTTTATGTGTTTATTTTTATAATTTTAATGTTTCTATTTTAGTTCATATCTAGAATTTACATTTTTTAGAAATAATTCAAATATTCTTCAAAAGGGTAAATAAAAACTTTTACATATTATTATAGTATTCTTAAAGGAACTATATCTTGTATTTTTTAATGAATTTCACATATTACATACCACATTTTTAAAATATGATTGAATTGTGAATTCCTTTCATCCTTCTTTTAATGACTAGGGTTTCAAAAATAGACTTGTAAGTTGATTGCTTTTTAAATGAATTTTAGTCAACCATCTCCAATTTGGTCTTTTAACTAATAAGTATTAATTTGCTTCTTCTGAATTACCAGTCAGTAAGTAATTCAAATAAGCATTTAAGGATCCTGTCTCCTGGGTCCGTCGAAGAATCCCAAATCCTTTTGATGGTAACATCTTTTAGCCCACACCTTATCACGGAGATTTGCCATGGGTATTAAATAGGACATCATAATGTCAACTGTGTTCATCCAATGCAAGTCTCTTAATCAATTTACTGCCTTGGCTTAAGGGTACCTCTGGATTCTCCTGTCAAGGAAAAATTTTGCATAATTTGTGATGTGGAAATATTTTACTTAAGCTGTTTATATAACTCTGACTTTTTCCTTGGAGACTTGCTGTACAAGGTTTCTATCCTTCTCTTCCTCTTTGATCTAACGCTGTCAGAAATTCATTTACATTTCAGACTCTCTGGTTAAATACATGTCCTTTGGGTTATGAAGAATTGTGAGATGACAGAATTGGACATAAATGTATAAATTTCATGATCTATTGAAGTATTGGTTACTTTATTTCACCCACTTATTTTAAGTGCTTGTCTATTATGTGTATTGTATATGTGTGTGCATATATATAGATGTAAATTTATATACTTGTGTGCACATATGTACACACATTTAAAAATATGTACACAAAATTGGGATGCCTTATTTTAAAAAATACCCATATGGTGTAATTCCTTACTAATGTCAATTATTGAAAGAGTGTTTTAACTTTGTTTCTGCAATTATTCTGACTGCAAATCTAAATATGTTTGTTGCTACAGCTTTAATATTTCTTCTTAGAAGCATTTGTTGTAATAGAATTGTATTTTAAAATGACCATCCCTGACATTTTTATTTTACCTAATAACTTATTTTTTTAAAAAAATTGCTTTTCAAAGATTATACCTAAAATGCTATTTATTGTAATTTGTTTTACTTTTCAGGGTACAGAAGACTTCTTTTCAATATGCTTTCTTTAATAATAATAAAAACTATTAGTAATGTATTTCCTATTTCAAGTTGCTATGATCTCAAACAATTAGTAACCATTCTTTGTAAACACTCTGGCCATATAAATTAATTTTTAATATATATATATATATTGCAAAATAATCTAATTAAAGCTGATATGATTATAGTTTTGAAGTTTAATCTAAAGGAATCTCAGGGTTTAATATTAAATATGGTAGCTATAAAAAGTATTAAATATATTGGGTTGACTTGTGTCCTAGTCTATTTTCTGCTGTTATAACAGAGTACCCCAGATGAGGTAATTAAATAATATGGCTGGGTGTGATGGTTCATACATGTAATCCCAGGGATTTGGGAAGCCTAAGAGAGAAGATTGCTTGAACTCAGATATTTGAGACCAGACTGGGCAACATAGAGAAACTCTGTCTCTAATAAAAATATTTTTAAAAAATAGCAAAGAATGTTGATGCACACCTTTAGTTCCTCATACTTGGGAATCTGGGCTATGAGGATTGCTTGAGCACAGGAGATTGAAGCTGCAGTGAGCTATAATTGACTGCACTCCAGCCGGGGAGACAGAATGAGACTCTGTCTCAAAAAAAGAATATAACTTTAAATGGCTCACAGTTTTAGAGGACGGGAAGTCCAAGAGCATAGAATCTGGCAAGGGAAATCTCATGGCAGAAGGACAGAAGGGCAAGTGCATGTGAAAAATAGAAGTACAAGAGGCCAGGCTCTGTTTTATAACTTAATGCTCTTGCAATAACTTACCAACTCCCATGATAATCACATTAATCTACTTATAAGGCAGAGTCTTTATGACCTAAAAACTTCATATTGGACCCCACTTCCCAATGCTGTTCCATTGAAGATTAAGTTTCTAAAATATGAATTAGGGGGTACATTCAAACCATAGCAGCCTGACTCTGAAAAACATAAACTCTGTATTTTAAACAGAGGTGGCAGTATCATTTATTTATAAAGTTTGTTGAAATTTGCTCAGTAATTTCTAACTTTAAAAATATAATTTCATATTAGTTTATTATATAAATTATTAACTTAATTATACATAATCTGTTTGCTGTATGAAAAGCACTAACCTCAATCTACATCCTGCAAAGGCTGCAAAATAAACACCAAAATTCTGCAAATAGGCTTAAACAGCATGTGTAAAGCTTCGGGTTTTTTTTCCTTGAATTTAGTGAAGAAAATGGCTAATACATATAAAAAATAGACCACAGGAAATATAATAAAATTCTACTCATGAAACATTGAAAAAGTAACACCATGGTTTACAGTAATAAACAGTAGAAGAACTAAGAAATAAGCCAACCTAGATAATCAAGTTGAAATTGAAAAAAATTGTACTGTAAAGGTAAACTTTAAATATAATAAATATTAGACAAACAGTAAAACAAGCCAAAATGTTGAAATATTGTTAAAGCATTATCTCCTAAAAACCAGTTTAATTATAAACTTATTGGATTAATTTTTGTTACTATATTATCAACTTTTTTCTGTTTTAAGTATTTGTAAGCATTAATAATTTCAGCATGTTTATGAGCATTAATAACAAAAAATCACTTTTTAAAACCTTACTATCGTTTTAACCCTCACCAGTTAATTAAAATATAGCTTTTTAAATTCTTGTCTAAAACAAGCAAAACAAAATAAATACTAATAAAAGCAAACTAAAAGTGCATATGGTGAGATACAGTGCTTTTCATGCTTGTCAACGTTTCATCTCTCAGTTTATGCTACAAAACTTCCCCTTTCCTTTCAGCATGTATAGAGAGAATAGTCTGGGGAGAATGCTACAAACACATTGGATTGCTTCTGTTTTATAGTGTTGGGGACCGCACTGAGGTTGCTCAATCATGAATCATATTTATTTATCAAGCAGTTGGCACAGGACTCGGATCAGGTCACCCAGAATTTTTCTCTAGGGCTAGTTACTTGCCTTTGACATAGAGATTTTTTTTTTCCCTTTCAGATCTCCAGCTTAAAGGACAAGGACTAATTTTAACTGAAATTACATTCTTATTCTGCATTTAAAAAACCCCTAAAAAAATGATTGTTTGATAAAAGAGTTACAGATTTTGTTTTGCCTTTTTAACATGGAGAATAGTGAAGAGTAGAGAATTTTTATCTTCCATGTGGCACAAATTACCATAATTGTCAGAATTTTCTTATTTAACTTTTATCTTCCTCCAACAATCTAAGGGTTTCCCACTAAAACATTTAAAATGAAATGAAATAAGTCACTAATCCTGTTTATTTTATATGTTCAACATCTACATAAGTATGATCATAAATGCAGATGATAGGTATTATTAACCTTATAGAAAACCCTTAGCTTTCCTGCATTATTCAGATTATTTAATCATGTAGATGTGTTTTTTCATCATTTTTTTGATATAGGAATTAGGCTGATTTTTTCCAAAGATAATGATATAATAAGGTATGTGTGCCTGTGTACGCAGGTTTCTCTTCCAAGCAACCTACCTGTTCTTTGTCCTCATCCTCCAAAATGAGCTTGAAATTTTCTGTATGTAGAAATTCTAAGAGGCTCTTCATACATGTCCTTAAAATAATTTCAGTAGAATTACTACATTTCAGCTGTGCGGCTTTCTGGTTTTGAAGAACCAGGATATTTTGTAGACATCTCATACATGACCCTGGGATCTTTTCTAATTTTGGATTTGTGCGTTTCCTGATGGCTTTCTTTTACACAGTGTACACTGTTACGGTTCCATATTCATAATGAGCTGCAGGAAGAGAACTGAACTCCGCTGGAAAAAAAGTGTGTTTATCAGTCAGGCTACATACTGACTGCAGTTAGTCTTGAGATTCTGCCATACTCAGATTAACGGATCAATTGCTATCAAAAACACTGGCACCAGGGCACAGCGAAAGAAACCAAGAATGAGTCACACCAACACATTTTCTATTCATTGGCCAGATATGGTCATATGACTCATCTAAGATGACTAGAAAATACATGAATAAAAGGTGGAAATATATGATAGAAACAATTTCTATTATAATGGATTCATATGATTATCTGTAACAAGCTCCCCATTATAGTTTTGTTTGGGTTTTAATTTTAATTCAGAAAGGTGTTATTAGTTTTTATTACTCACAGGCCCAAAGGAAGAATTTAAGATGACTGACTAAAAATTTCAGCAAATAGAAAACACCCTCTTGATCTGAGACAACAATGTTTAAGTTTTGAAGTAAAATAATAAATAATTGTCAGGAATGGGTTTAATTGGTAGATTTTTAAACTGTAAATCATTTTTATCAATGCAGAAAAAAAAGAAACAAAAATATGATAAGATATTGCCCCCAAACTCAGAGTAAAAACTAATTTACAGTATTAAAAGAAAAGTCATCCCACTGGTAGGGAGTAAGCCAATTATTCTTCTAGTCCCATACAGCTGGCTACTTATGAAACATTAAAATCAAATCACTTCAGGCAAGTACTTTGTAATGGATTAACTTGTCCATGATGTAATCAAGCTTTAGAATAATATTACAAATGCCAAACAAGACTTTCAAACAGTAACATTGAGACACTTTGCCAGCTGAATCCATTACTGTAGAAAGAAATCCTTCAGGCAATGTTAGGTCACTGATTACAGCAATTTACTTTTCATTAGCTTATAACTACCTGACCTCTTCATCTATTTCTGGTATATGTAATTGCACTTCAGAATTTATACATACAAACTCATAAGGAATCATTTTATTTCTTTCACTAAAAGAATATGAATAGAATTTAATGCAAGTGATTATTCTCCAGAATTCTAGACAGGAACGTTGACCAGTTGGTTCTCAGAGTTGAGTTTTCACAAGAGATTGATCTATAACAAAGGAAAATCAGAGTCAGACCTGTAGAAGTGCATGATCGTGACATTTGTCATAGTATATTCAGAGAGTTTATGTTGGTATAAAACTTACAAATTTAACATTCTTTATTCAATAAAATTCTAAAAGTATAGCACAAACTTCAAGTAATAGCAAATCCCTAAATCATTAAAAAGCAAAACATTTCAAAAGTACAAAAGGTAATGAGAAGCATTCTAATTTACCCAAATTTAGCATAATTCTGCTACTAAATCTAAATAAGCATATTAATATATGTATATTGCACTTGTTCCCTATGGCTGCTGTAACAAAATTACCACCAACTTGGTGACCTAAAACACAAAATGCTCCTCTTATATTTCTGAAGGCCAGAATTCTGCAATCAGTTTCCCTGGACCAAAGTCAAGGTCTTAGGGCAGTTGCACTTTCTCTGGAGGCACTAGAGGGGGAGAAACCACGTCCTTGACAGTTCCTGCTTCAGGAGACGAATTCTTTGCATTGATTGTATCATGCATGCAACTCTTTCATTGATAAGTCATCAGTGGTAGAGTGAAAGCTTTCTCTATGTCCACTAAAGATCACTGAAATGACTGCAAGAAGACACATGAATGCAATAAAAAATATAACAAATTTTTAAACATGAATATGGATATGTGAGTGGCTCGAATATGAAACTTAAAGTGGGGCCAGATAGTTGAGATATAAATACCTTCTTCATAGGGAAGAAGGAAATGGGAGGGGTATGAAATTGTGAGAGGTATTAAATTATTTTCAGGGGAAATAAATGAGCTCAAACAAACTAACGACAACAACAACAAAACAATGACCCTAGGACAAAGTTCCTCGAGGCTCTGGGGAAAGTGGGAAAGTGAGGGGTAGAACTTTATTGTGAGCAAAGATTGTCCTCTCATGCAGATGATGTCTCCTAGGTAATCCCTCAGCTTCCTCCAGAATCGTTCAAATGTATATCTGGGAGGGACTCTCACTGCCCATTGAGTTCACCTTGTCCACTACCTAGACAAAGACAATTTATCATGACAGGGGAATTGCAATGGAGAAAAATTAATTCACTCAGAGCCGGCTGCGGGGGAAACCAGAGTTTTACTGCTACTCAAGTCAGTCTCCCTGAGTATTTTGGATTCGGAGTTTTTAAAGATGCTTTGGTGAGTAAGAGGTTGGAAAGCGGGGAGTACTGATTGGTCAGGTTGGTGATGGAATTAGAGGTTGAAGGGAGGTTTCCTTGAAGTCTTCTGTTAGCACAGTATATTCACTCACAGTATATTCACCCAACTTGCTGCATTCTTCACTCTGTTGCTGTTTTGTTCTCCTTCTCCCTTACCCTCCCTTGGGGGAGTCTCTAAGCATTGGAGGAGAGTGAGAAACAGTGGACTGAAAATATAAGAAATGTAAAAGATTACTTAAAGAGGAAGCCTTCCCTCTGGTTTTAAAATCCTGGCAGGGCACGGTAGCTCAAGCCTGTAATCCCAGCACTTTGGGGGCCCTAGGCGGGTGGATTATTTGAGATCAGGAAATCCATACCAGCCTGGCCAACATGGTAAAAACCCATCTCTATTACAAATACAAAAAAAAAAAAAAAATAGTGGGCATAGTGGCTCATGCCTATAATCTCAGCTATTTGAGAGGGTGAGGCAGGAGAATCACTTGAACATTGGAGGATAAGGTTGCAGTGAGCTGAGACCAGGCCATTGCACTCCAGCCTGGGTGACAAGAGCAAGACTAGGAAAACAAACAGACAAACAAACAAACAAACAAACAAACAAAAAAAAAAAAAACCAGGCCGGGCGAGGTGGCTCAAGCCTGTAATCCCAACACTTTGGGAGGCCGAGGCGGGTGGATCACGAGATCAAGAGATCGAGACCATCCTGGTCAACATGGTGAAACCTCGTCTCTACTAAAAATACAAAAAATTAGCTGGGCATGGTGGCACGTGCCTGTAATCCCAGCTACTCAGGAGGCTGAGGCAGGAGAATTGCCTGAACCCAGGAGGCGGAGGTTGCGGTGAGCCGAGATCGCGCCATTGCACTCCAACCTGGGTAACAAGAGCGAAACTCCGTCTCAAAAAAGAAAGAAAGAAAACAAAACAAAACAAAACAAAACAAATCATGTTCTAGCAGTCTCGCCTTTTATTAGACACCTAACATTTTGGCCAAATTTTGTTGGCAACAAGATTTTTCAAAAATAATCAACAACTATTAGGTCATATGCCCATACTATACTGGGCAGTAAGGTACTATATTTTACAGTCCTAACAGAAATATGTAGACTAGGGATTCACACGAAAAGTGGAATTCCTATTAAGAAGAGAATAAGGGATACTCAGTACAAAGCTAGTTGTAAACTGGAGAACAAACAAAGCTTAAGTCTCTTTATGATAATTGATTTGGTAAATTTCTCCAGCATTGTGTTGGTTTCAAGAATAGCAAGAGGGAAATTCAAAACATGCATTATCATTTTACAAAAAGTTCCCTTGTTTTGAATTGAAGACAGTTCTGCATTAGCTGTCAGCATTGGGCATCTTGTGCCTAATAATCATGACTATTAAGAGTGTCTAAAATTGTGTCTAAAAATAATCAGGGCTTTTGACCTATGAATGGATACATCGGTCAAGCCTAGAGTTTCTATTCCCTCTACTTCCTCTGCTGACACTCTAAGGTGTCATTTCTCACACCAGGATAACTATAACAACATCTTATTTGAACTGTTTTTTACTATAATCTATATACACAACCTATGCTCTGTATCAAATCAAGCATTAATACTAATATTTCATGTTAATATTTCTTATTGTTTCATAAAAACAGGTAGTCCCTAAATTATATTTTTTCAGTTTGAAATAATTAAAGGCATTCAGCATTATTAAGATATGGGAGTTTATTGTAGGATAAAAGTGGAAATTATGAAAGAGTAGCACATAATCTAAACAGATTTCATGAACATAGAAAATAAGACATAAATGACACTTACTTTTACCATTTTTCTTTTTTACTATTTTGACTGTCATATTTAATAATAATCTTTGGATCAGGTAGTCAATCTTGCCCTTGACAATAATATTCATGCGGACAAGGACTCAGTCTTGCACAGCACTCTATATCTCTAATAGCTGGATAGTCATATGTCTAGTTTTACACTAGAAAAGAGGGATAATAGATTTAGAGGAAAATAAATATATTATTTTATATAGCTCAGCTTTCTCATCAGAAATAAATGACTGGAAGAAAGGATGGAAAGAAGAAGAGTAACAATCAAATTTAAAACTATTGATCATGCTTATCTGGTCCATAGTAGATGGCAAATCCCCACACAATATCTGTATTACAGTGGACTTCACTGGGAGCTTTAAATGACAAAGAAGATTCAGCTAAATATATTAAAATTACTGGCTCTAAAAATAGAATAGGACAAATAAAAATTGGGGCAAAATTTTGGGTAAATTTTTACCCAAATAAGTTGCAATTCTATTATAAACAAAAAGACATTCTTAAATATGTAGGCTTTCACCTCTTTGAGTGATGGTTAACAAATTTGAAAAGATATTAAGTTATATTTTAATATAGTATATTTTTGAAAGGAGTAAAGAGGCAAGAAAAACAAATAACAGAAACAGAAAACTTGGCAGAATAATGTTATCAGAGAAGAGATGGACAGCATTATTGTAAAACATTGCTCATGAATTAAAAAAAAAATAGATAAAATCTTACATCTAGTGTTTCTGTTTTCTAGGGGTACAGTAACAAATTTCCACAGATCTAGGCTTAAAACAACAGAAATGTATTCATCCACAATTTTGGAGGAAGTCTGAAATCAAGTTGGTGGCAGGGCCACATTCTCCCTGAAGGCTGCAAAATTCATCTTTGCTTTTGTATAGCTTCTAGTGACTCCAAGCTATCCTGAGTTGTAGCTGCATCACTCCATTATCTGCCTCATCTTCCAGTGGCCTCCTTCTCTGTGTGTCTCTGTTTGTCTGCCCACTTCTGATAGGGACACCTGTCAGCCTCATGACACTCATGCTAAACTTACCTGATCTTATCTTACAGACATCTGCACAGGACTTATTTACCAATAATGTCACATTCTGAGGTTCTAGGTGGACATGAATTTGGGGAGCAGAAAGATATTGAACACACTACATCTAGAATACAATTGTTCATCAAATTACCAGAGGCAAGGAAAAATGAGCTGAGAGGAGATGAAATATGGCTTATCAGAATGTTTTTAAAATTACATAAAGTAAGACTTTTTGCAAGAAGCACAAATAAGAACACACACTGTTGAAACATAGTAATGGACATGAAATAACAAATTAGATAACAAAAACTAAAAAATTTTGAAATTTTAAAAACTAACAGAGCAACATATGATAGAAATGGTTAACTAGAAGATCTAATAGGTACACATATCGAATACCAATCCCCTAGATATAGATTACTGAGGTAATATAACAGAAAAAAATACAGTAAAAGATAAAATTTAAGACAGATTTTTAAAATAAAAAATATTTAAAACTTGAAGTTATCACTACTCAGACTTTTACGGAAGAAAAAAATCCTGTATATAAGATAATCAATATAAAGAGCTATTCTAACACAAAAATCTGACTTAAAAAACGAAAAGAACAATTCACCTAAAAGAGAAAACACAATACTAGTTTCACACTTTTTTATAGGAACATTAAACACTAGAAGGCAGTAGAGAAATATTTTTGAAGTACTGAGTGAAAATACATGTGACTAGCATTCTTCCATATTGTCAGTTATTTCTGACATAAAAGAACTTAGGAACTTTGTTTGCTACGAGTCTTTTTTTTTTAATAAACTGCAATCAGGTCAGCTCTTATCAAACAAGATATAAGTAGAGAAACTTGAGTCAAGTTACAGAATGAAGACAGTAGACGTCTGAGTCTGAGGAAGAGTAGTCATGAGGTAGTAAGGGTAATCAAGCATTTCTGTGTAGAGACTCAGGAGAAGAGGAACCATAGCCTTCTAACACTGTGCAGCACTAACTTGGCCAACAGATGTGTGGGCTGCCTTGAAATCCACCTTGAAAGGAGATCCTCCAGCCCCAATGAAGCCTTCAAAAGACTCAGCCGTGGCTGGCATATAAGTGCAATCTCAAAAAACTCTAGCCACAAATATCCATTCAAGCTTGTCATGAATTTCTGACCTATAGTAACTGTTAGAGGTCTGGATCTCAAACTAAAACACTTGGAATAGTTCTGGCTTGGCAATAGAATGTCAACGTTATTTATTAAAATGTAAACATTATATAATTAATAATAGTAAATAGTAGACATGATATTCCAGCAATGTGTTAGATCTTTCTTTAATAAGGAGAAAGACTTAATCTTTTGGGAAAGGAGCAAGAACCCCATGGTCATCAATGACTCAGTCAAAGATCGACTGTTTCTCAGATATAAGTAGAAGTAAAAAATATCTTCCTTTGAGAGAGGAGCAAGAAACATTTGTGGACACAATGTCTGGTACTGATATGCATGAGAGGGGTGCTAACACTGGAAGTGAAAAAGGATCTGATTACTTTCCCAGGACTTTTTAAAGATGCAAGGCACATGTTTTGCTTACATGTGGGAAGATTCACTGAGAAGGCCTAATCCCTGAGACCTAGGCACACAGCCATATCTAAGACTGAAACAGGACCAAGAGAATTAACTCTTCCTCTACTCAGTGTTATAAATAATGAGAGAATCTGATATATCTGGGAAATAATAATAATAATGATGCAATTATTATTATTTACAAAACAATAAAAATTACACAATCTTTCAAAAATTTTTCTAAAGAGTGAAACAGGCCATGACAACAACAAAAAATCTATATAAATAAAAACATTGCAAATGATATACATTAGCATTTTCTGATCCAGTTGCATAATTAAAATAAGATAGCAAACACAATTCCCTGAAACTGATCTAATTTCAGTTTTAAACTAACTCTGAGAAATAGATGAAATCAAATTAAAAATAAAAATACGGAGGAGAAGTGGAGCAAGATGATCAAATAGAAAGCACTACTGATCAAGGATCTCCCTTAACCAGGATACCAATTTAGCAATTAACTCTACACAAAAAAAGTACCTTCATGAGAACCAAGAATCAGGTGAGCATTCACAGAACCTGGTTTTAACTTCTTATCACTGAAAGAGGCACTGAAAGACAGTGCCATCTTCATCAATCCCCTGGCAGTAGCCACATGATGTAGATAGAATCTATGTGCTTGGGAGAGGGAGAGCACAGTAATTTTGAGACATGGCATTGATCTCAGTGATGCCCTGTCACAGCAGAAAGCACAACCAGGCTGAACTCAGCTCACACCCACCCATGGAGGGAGTATTTAAACCAGCCCTAGCCAGAGGGGCCCACCCCAGTGGCTGGAAACTGAGTTTCAGCAAGCCTTACAACTGCAGGGTAAAGTGCTCTAGGGCCCTAAATAAACTTGAAAGGCAGTCCAGGCCACAAGGACTTCACTCCTAGGTAAGTCCTAGTGCTGAATTAAGCTCAGAGTCACTGCACTTGGCGGACACATGACCTAGTGAGACGCTAGCTGGGGCAGCTTACGAAGTTCTTGCAGCAGCGCTGCTCCAACCCAAGGCTGCAGAGTTTGTGGCTCCAAAAGAGATCCATTTTTTTTTTTTTCTGCTTAACGAGAGGAGATGGAATAGTAAAGATGACTTTGTCTTGCATCTTGGATATAGTTCAGCCAAGGTAAGATAGGGCATCAGTCAGAGTCATGAGGTCCCCTTTCCAGGCCCTAGTTCCTGTATACATTTCCAGGCATATACTGAGCCAGGAGTGAACCTGCTGTTTTGAAGGGAAAGACTCAATTCTGGTAGGATACATTACCTGCTGACTAAAGAGCCCTTGGGCTCTGAAGAATCAGTGGTAATACCCCGGTATTATGCTGTGGGCCCTGGATGAGGCTCTGAGACTTGCTGGTTTCTGGTCCTGCCCTGAACTGGACATGAGCCCACTGCCCTGAGGAGTGAGTCCCAGGCCAGACAGCATTCACCACAAGCTGACTAAAGAGCCTTTGGGCTTTAAGTGAACAGCAACAGTGGCCTGACACAGGATCTCATGGGCCTGTGGTAGTGATGGCCCCAGAGAGAAGCCCCTCTGCCTGTGGAAAGGGAAGGGAAGAGTGAGAAGGATTTTGTTGTATGGCCACTGTATAATGTAATACTAGGTAGACATGCACGTTTTTTCATTCCAGTCCCTGGCTATCAGAGATTACCTGCAGACATACCCAGTGTCTGGGGAACTCAACATCCTGAAGGAAAGAACCCAGCTTAGCTGGCTTCACTACCTGCTGATTGTAGAGCAACAGGGCCTTCAGGAAACATAGGCAGTAGCCAGGGAGTGATTATAGCAGGCCCTGAGCGAGACCCAGTCCAGTGCTGACTTTGTGTCTGTCCCAGTGCAGATCCAATGATGTTGGCCACATGGGTGCTTGTGTCACCCCACCTGGAGTTCCAGGTGGCTCAAGAACAGCGAAAGAGAAACTCAAGTTTGTTTAGGAGAAAGTAAAGGAAGAGAACAAAAGATTCTGCCTGGTAATCCAGATGATTCTTCAAGTTCTTATTTAAGACACTTAAGATGGTACCCCTATGAGTCTGGCAGAACCACAGTGTTACTGGCTTCGGTTATCCCTTAATACAAATACCACTTTGATCACAACACCCAAGTCCTTTCAAATACCTAGAAAGTCTTCCCAAGTAGAATGGCTACAAACAAGCCCTGACTGCAAAGACTACAATAAGTATCTCTTTAATGCTCAGACACAAAGAACACCCACAGACATCAAGACCTTCAAGGAAAACATGATCTCATCAAATGAACTATATAAGGCACCAGGGCTAATCCTGGAGAAACAGTGATATGTTACTTTTCAGACAGAGAATTTAAAATAGCCGTTTTGAGCAAACTCAAAACAATTCAAGATAATACAGATAAGGAATTTAGAATTCTATCAGATAAATTTAACAAACAGATTGAAATAATTAAAAAGAACCAAGCAGATATTCTAGAGTTGAAAATGTAGTGGACATACTGAAGAATGCATCAGAGTCCTTTAAGAGCAGAATTATCAAGCAGAAGAAAGAATTAGTGAGCTTGAAGACAGCCTATGTGAAAATATACAGTCAGAGGAGACAAAACAAACAAAAAAGAGAGAGCCAAAAAAGAAAGAGGCACAAGATCTAGAAAACAGCCTCAAAGAGCAACTCTAAGACTGATTGGCCTTAAAGAGGAGGAGAGAGAAAGGTAAAAATAGAGAGTTTATTCAAAGGGTAGTAACAGAGAACTTCCCAAACCTAAAGAAATACAAAAATATCCAAGTAAAAAAAGGTTACAGAACACCAAGCTGATTTAACTCAAAGAAGGCTACATCTTAATCAAACTCCCAAAGGCCAAGGATAAAGAAAAGTTCTGAAGGCACTAAGAAAACAAACAACAAAACCCACACAATGGAGCTCCATTACATCTGGCAGCAAACTTTTTAGTGGAAACCTTACAGGCCAGGAGAGAGTAGCATGATATATTTAAAGTGCTGAAGTATAAAACAAAACAAAACAACTTTTATCCTGGAATAGTATATCCAGAGAAAATATCCATCAAACGTGAAGGAGAAATAAATACTATCCTAGATAAACAAAAGCTGAGGATTTTGTTAACACAAAATGCAAAGGGAATACTTCAGTCTGAAAGAAAAGGACAGTGATGAGCAAAAAGAAATCATCCAAAGATACAAACTCGCCAGTAATAGTAGGTACACTGAAAATTATAGATTATGACATTGTAATGGTGATGTATAAACTACTCTTATGTTAAGTAGAAAGAGTAAAAAATGAACCAATCAGTAATAATAACAATAATTCTTCAAGACATAGACAATAAAAAGTTGAAAGTGGAAATATTTTCTAAAAAAGAAGCACAAGTCCAAGACATTTTCATTAGTAAGTTCTATGTGATAGTTAAGAAAGAAATGACTCAAATGTATGCAATCACCTACAGAAAATAAAAGCAGAAAGAGCACTTTGTAACTCGTTCTCTGAGTCCAACATTACTCGAATACTAAAATGAGATAAAGACAGTAAAATAAAGGAAATCTACAAATCAGTATCTCTTGTTAATATACATGCAAAAACTTCAAGCAATATTAGCAAACTGAACATAATTAATTATTTGTGGAGTATAAACGTAATTATACTCCACAACTAAATTTGATTTATTTTAGATATTCAATGCTGGTTTGATACTCAAAATTATGCAATCAATTAATGTAATCAATCATATCTACATGTTAAAGAAGAAAATTCTACAAATTATATCAATGGATAAAGCAAAAGGATTTGAAAAAACTTCACACCCATTTAAATAAAAATGTTTAGCAAACTACAAATAGATGTGGACATTCCCAACTTGATAAAAATATTCTGCATAACATCTACTGGATCTTTCTTCCTAAGATGATGAATAAGGTTTGCCTCCCCCATGAGTCCTACTCAATGTTAAATTAAAGTCATAGTTAGTACAATAGGGCAGGAAAGAAAAGGAGAAGGAGAGGAAGAAGGGAGAGGGAAAGGGAGATGGAAAGGGAAGTGGGGAGAGAGAGAGACCGAGAAAGAGAGAGGTTATACAGAGGGAGGAGGGAGAAATAAAACTGGTTTCACTCAACATGATATGCTTTTCTAGGTAGAAAATCCCAAAGTCTTAACCAAAAAACTCCTGTGACTATTAAGTGCTTATAACAATGTTACAGTGTATGAGTTTAATACATAAAAGTCAATTGCTTTTTCAAAAATCAGCAATGAATAAGCAATTGAATCATTTATTATTATCACCCGCAATATTAAATATTTAAGTAGAAATCTAACAGAATCTGTATAAGGTCTATATAAGGAAAACTACAGACTTTGATGAAAAAAATTAAAAAGACCCAATAATCAAAGAGATACTCCCTATTGATAGACACAAAGGTTAAACATTGTTACGAAGTCAATTCTTCTAACTCGTTCTGTATGTTAAATGCAATAGCAACTGACATCTGAGCAAGTTATTTTACAGATATTCATAACTGATTCTAAAGTTTATATGAAAAGACAAAAGTCACAGATTAGCCAACATGAAACTGAGATGGACAGAGGACTTAAATCACCTAACTTGAAGGTATATTACAACATTGTAGACTGCAGTAATCAAGCTAGCATACTGATGAAAAAGTAGACAAATTGACCAGGTGAACAGAATAGAGAACTCAAAAAGAACCTCACACAAATGTAGTTAACTAATACATGATGAGGGAGCAAAGGCCTTTCAACATAGAATTCACAGTGTGTCTAGCAAATGCTGCTGAAATAATTGTATATTCATATGCAAAAAGAAAAATATCCAAACCCAGACTTTATACCTCTGACAAAATTAATTCAAAATTACCTAAACACAAAATGCAAAACTGTAAAATATAACCTACCTAAGGGATCCTGGGTTTGGCAATGAGTTTTTAGATTTAACATTAAACATAAGATTAATGCAGAAGAAAATTAAAATTTAGATTTTATAAAATCACAAGTTTCTATGTAAAACATTGTTAAAATAATAAGAAAGGAAGCCATGGATTTGGAGAACAATGTCTGCAAAAATATATTTGATACATAACATATCCAAAATATTTTTTTAAAAAAACCTAACAATAAGAAAGCAAACAACATAATTTTTTAAATGGGCAAAATATCTAAACAAACACTGTATCAAAAAGGATAAACAGTGGTAAACAAGCATATGAAAATATGCCCTAGATCATTTATCATTGGAAATTGCAAATTAAAACAATAATGCACACATCTATTAGAATGATTAAAATCCCCCTCCCAAAAAAGCCTGACAATTCCAAACGCTGATGAGAATGAGGAGAAACATAAATGTATTGCTAATGGCAGAGAAAATGGCACAGTCACTTTGGAAGACAGCTTACTAATTTCTTACAAATGTGACACACAAATACAAGATGGTAATAATAAAAGAAGCTATGTGGAAAGGATAAGAATTGCATATATGAACATCCATACTATCTGTTCAATTTTTATGCAAAACATCTCTCCTAAAAATAAAAACCATTAATTTTAAAAAGTGAAAAATTAACATTGAAAATAACAGATTGAATGGTAAAACTAACAGTAATTTTGTTATCTTTTATGACAAAAGGTAAAAGAGATAAACTATAAATTATCTATGTAAAGAAATGTGCAAAATAAGCACAAAATAAGTAGTGATATGACATAGATGATCATACAGATAATATTTGTGGAAGATTTCATAAGAATTTGGAGCATTCTCTATATTCAGCTCTACTAAAGTGTTTGAAAACTTGAATGGACAAATTATTTGGAAAAAAATGATAACCTATGTTTAAACATAAAATACAGAGAAATCTATGAAGAAACAGCCATAAAATGAATAGAGGAACATTTAAAAGAATTATCTCACCAATATATTAGTCTCACATAATTTCAAAGTTATGCTATTCTATTATTTTAGGAAGAGGTAAATCCAATGTTATTCAAATAATGACAGCAGAGAGAAAAGAAGGAGCAATTGCAATTCTATCCACTAAGCAAGCAGAACACTCAATGTGTAAAATTTCTCTCTCACATACATAAATATGAAAAAAATAGGATTTGTAGGAAAATATCAGTTATGATAAAAGATAAAAATTCCTAAATCAAATGTTCACAGACATAATCCAACAGTATATTCAAATATATGTTTATGTATGTATGTATGTATGTGTGTGTGTGTGCATAAACCATGAATATAATTATCTTTGAATGAACTTATTTACTTACCTGTCTACCTATGTCTCTATCCATCTTTATTCATCTATCTCTTATCAAAAGCCAGTATTGTGCTTAATATTAGCACATATGAGGTATCAAATTAATATTAGGAAGAAAAATAATCTGCATTATTTTATAATTATCTAATATAATTTGAGGAAGCAGCTGGCATAATTAAAGAGAAAAAGAGATTTGTACTAATTAGGTGGGAGAAAGTAAATATTAGCAAAATTTTAAATATTTTTAGGTGGAACATCATATTAATATCCTTCCAAAATAAAGAATCAGATGAAAAATAAAATGGCAAAAGCACCTCATTTATTATTGGAAGGAATATACAACACTAGCACTAAATACAAGAAATATGCAATATCTCTTTATAAATAAATGTTTAAATTAATACTGAAAATATACTCAAGTAAATAGAAAATAGAGAATGACATCTACTTCATTGTTTATTCAAAAATTAATTCATCATTGACTTTAAATTTAAAATAGAATCATAAAAATATGCATAAAAAACTTGGTGGGTATCATTTATAAAGTCTTTATGAGATATGACATTCTAAAATAAATAACTAAACAGTAATCCTTAAAATATATTTATGACTTAAAAGCCAATAAGATAATGTTGAATAACAAATGACAAAGTTGGAAAAATATTTGCATACCGTGTTTTCAACAAAGATATAATTTGTCAATCATCTTCAGATCAAGCAGAAGCATTTTAAAAACCCAGTATATCATTAAACCTACAATGAGGTGTCATTTTCTGCCAAAAAGATGGAAGAAGTTTTAAACATTTTAATGTCATTATTCATGAAGGTTAATGAATATAAGGCCTCAGATAATAGCCTAGCCACTCTGAAACATTATCTGTTGCTTTATTAGAGAGAGGAGTCTCTACAGTGTTTCACCTTTGTAAGCTCAAACTACCTGTAACTTAGTGACCAGAAATAAAATATGGCCCTGTCTAGTCACAAAAGTTCCAAGAAATGATATCCAGGAGTTGTTCAAAAAAGGGTGACACAAGAGCAGAAAATCAAACACCGTATATTCTCACTCATAGGTGGGTGTTGAACAATGAGAACACATGGACACAGGGAGGGGAGCACTACACACTGGGGTCCGTTGGGGGGAAATGGGGGAGGGGCGGGGGGGTGGGGAGGTGGGAAGAGATAGCATGGGGAGAAATGACAGATAGAGGTGAGGGGAAGGAAGGCAGCAAACCACACTGCCATGTGTGTACCTATGCAACAATCTTGCATGTTCATCACATGTACCCCAAAACCTAAAATGCAATTAAAAAAAAAGGGTGAGGTTAAAAAATAGACTGTTTTTCCTCCGCTGTCACCCCACAATCAACATAAAAGACTTGTGTGAGAGTCGGGCGCGGTGGCTCAAGCCTATAATCCCAGCACTTTGGGAGGCTGAGGCGGGTGGATCACGAGGTCAAGAGATCGAGACCATCCTGGTCAACATGGTGAATCCCCGTCTCTACTAAAAATACAAAAAAATTAGCTGGGCATGGCGGCACGTGCCTGTAATCCCAGCTACTCAGGAGGCTGAGGCAGGAGAATTGCCTGAGCCCAGGAGGAGGAGGTTGCGGTGAGCCGAGATCGCGCCATTGCACTGCAGCCTGGGTAACAAGAGCGAAACTCCGTCTCAAAAAAAAAAAAAAAAAAAAAAAAAGACTTGTGTGAACAAATTTGTGTGATTTTTTTTTCTCCACACACAAAGCAAACATTCATTTCTGCAGCTGGGTGGCCTCTAACTCAATTCCAGCACTGTCCAACTGGAGATAGCATCAGAACTTACAGGTTGAAGGCTCAGTCTCTCAAGGCTCCCCGCCCTCAACCCCGGCTTTCAATGCCAATTGCAGGCCCCTTGTTGTTTTATCTGTGCTTCTGACTGGCGATAAATTGGGATTCCTGCCATGCCCTCCTTGGGTTCAATTAATTTTCTAGAGTGGCTCGCAGAACTCAGGGAGACATTTAAGCTGGTAAATTATTTATTTTAGTAAATAGTTTATTGTCACAAGTTATTTAGAAAGAAAATGGTCTATTATAAAGGATAATATGAAGAATACAGAGGAAGAAATGCATAGTGCAAAGCATGAGGGAAGGCGCTTGGGAGCTCTCATAACCTTCCCAGGTGTGCCAGCCCCAGGACTCTCCACGTATTCCACTATATGGAAGCTCTCAAAACCCAGTGGTTTGGGGTTTTTTATGGAGGCTTCATTATGTAGGCATGACTAAGAAAACCATTGGCCATTGGTTATCAACTTAACTTCAGTCCCTTTCTCCTTCCATCCACGTTGGTGCCTGGGCTGAAAGTGTCAGACCTCTAATCCTGCTTTGGTCTTTCCAGTGACCAGTTCTCAAACCTTTAATCCTGCTTTGGCCTTTTCTGTAACCAGCACCCCCCTCATCCTGATGCTATCTAGGGGTCATCAACCATCAATCAACTAACTCACTAGCATAATGAAAAAAAAAAAAAATTACTTTTACTTTTGAGATTCCAATAATTTTAAGAATTGTATGCCAGAAAATGGGACAGGACAAGGTCAAATATGTATTTCACAATATCACAGGGGTAAGTCACAGAAATATGTGGAAAATAGCACCAATAATTACCATATACTGTCTTTACTCATCAAATATTCAATAAACATTATTTCTTCCCTATACAATACCCTCCAACACCTCCCAAATACATTTTTTTAAATTTCTTAAGTCACAATATTAAGATGATGAAATAAAATTTTTTACTTAAGTACTGTATGAATCTAAGAAATAGAGCAGGTATTTAGAAAGCAAACAGGTTCTGTAGCCTCGATAAAAAGTAAATGGTTAATAACCCATAACAAAAGTGTTTATGTTAGAGTGCAGTTTTTGAGGATTGCATATTTGTGATGGTGGATGGAGATAAAGCATTTTATCCACTCTAATACGCACATATTCATATTGTTGGCCAATTATTCCTTGAAGTAAAAAAATGCTATTAATGTACATATTAACAATATTAATAAAATGTTTGTGTAATTAAGTAAATTATTTAATGTGAGGCAGAGTAATACTTTTTCAAACCAAAGTTGGGATCTTTATGTTCTTTCTTTGATGAAATATTTAACATTTTAGAAACATCTTTACCTAACTAGAAAAGAACAACCCCAAGAGCATACATCCATGACAAAGGATTTAAAAGCAAAACAAAATAACCCAGAGAAATTTTGCATTTAACTGATTGATCAGGTGTTATATATAAGTTATTAGAAATATCTTCTTAATGTTGGAGACTTTCATGATCAAATTTCAGTTATTTTCTTTATTTGACAAATTATGTATATTCTCTGTACTATCATGCATCTAAAAAGTCATTGTTGACATTATATACATAAAATGTGTTATATGTCCTTATATAATATAGGTATATAATATGTAATGTATGATTTTATGTACATTTATAATATATAATGTTTATATGGAATATATGTTTATATGTCTTATATATTACTATTGTAAATATATTGTAAATAATGCTTTATATTTGTGGGATTTTTTATATATGTGAGTGCGTGTGTATGTCTACATTTGTTGGTCATTAACACTTAGCAATTCTGCATTTTCCACTGGGTAGTAACCTAAAATTAAACATACCATTATTATGTTGTTTATACCTTGCTTTTTTCTACACTAATTTCTTCTACAAGTGAATTTGAAACACGGGTGATAGATAAGTAAAAAAATAAGTTTTTTCACGTGTTGTATTTTAAATTGTTTCTTCTCTCAAGTTTTAAGACTATACATATTTCACCATTAATGTAAATATGCTGTGACTATGTCATGAGCCGCTTTGTTTCGTCTTTCTATTCATATTTAAATGCAATGTGTTTTGAAGGATGAAATCTAGCATAATGAAACTATTCAAGGTAAAGTTACTGAAGTAGCAAAAAATGCATAGAATATATCACATAGCTCAAAGTTCTAGAATGTGAAATTCATGCTGAGGGTATACTGTACAGTGTGCTTATAGGATCTTTATTATTGTCATCTGTATTCTAGAGGTTCTCTTGGGATTATCTTTCTTGCTCATGGAATTTTGTTGACACATTAGATGTCAGCTTCTAAAAAATTTATGGAATGGAACAGAAGGGTGTTTTCTTCTTAAAGTTTTATATGCCCAAGTTTTCTTCTCCTGATGTGGCAAGTGGGATTATTCTTGGATCACACACCAGGATTTTTGCCAGAATATATTTAAAGAGAAAATGAAGAAAGGATGGGGAATGACAAAGTTTGATATGGTTGACAAATCTTCAAGTTTTTTAAAATTAGCAATATTTTTATTAGAGAAGTCTAAGTAATTTTATGATTTTAGCATAAGCACACACTGATATTTTATATATTTCATTCGATGTATTTAATTTTACATAATTAACATACATATTGGGATATTTTATATTTCTCAATTCAATTATGACCATGATAATGCTTTGCTTATAGTGTTTAAAAGCTAATTCAATTTATTTGAACCTCAGTATTGGGGAGAACATTTCTTATGCTCACCATATGTCAATGGCTCAGGCTACCCAGGGGACAGAAACAGTCCAACTGTCTTCCTAGTCTTGCTCTTCTCTGTCTTCATCCTTCCCCATTTTCGTTTAATATCTCACTTGTGAGGCACAGTTAAGTTAGTAGAACCAAGTTCAAAATTCACCATGCCACATTTCACTAGATGGCAGGGTCATCTAGTATGGACTAATGATGTTTTTGACATTTTCTGTTTTACAACTAGATTATGAGGTCCTTAAATGCTTGTGCACAGGCCTGGGTCAGTATCATGCTCATAATATACACATATAGACACAGTGTTTCTGACAGGGAATGGATCATTTGTGGAGAGAAGAAAGCCCTGTTTAGAATTTCAGAGAGAAATATTTTAAGTGTGAGAAAAATTCACCATATGGATTAAATAGTTTACTAACAGTGTAAATTAAAAAATAACTTCTTCAAATTACCCAGGAATAAATTATCTTCACATTAGAACGAATTAGTAGTAGGGAAAAATAGATTCCACTTTATTTCAGCAGAGGCCCACATCAAACTTAAAGGCTCTGCATTGAAAATATGTCTAGTGTTTCTGCCTATTAACTGACATTGTGGCTTAATATATGAGTCAATAAGAAATGAAAAGAAAAATATAATATCTTTTCAAGGAGAATGCTTTGGTTGCTCAAGAATAAGTTATTGCACCCTCAATATTGACACAGTCACAGTACACGTCTGTGGGCTTATTTGAAACATACCTTAGAAAGGGGGCATACAGTGCTCTGAACAATCAGAAATTAGTCATTCATTTAAATATTTCATTTATCTTGAGTTAATTTTTGTATATAGTAATAGTAAGGATCTAGTTTCATTCTTTTACTTAAGGCTAGCCAGTGACCCCAGTACCATTTGTTGAAAGGGACGTCCTTTGCTCATTGCTTGCTTTTGTCAGCCTTGTCAAAGATCAGAGAGCTGTAGGTGTGTAGCTTTATTTCTGAGGTTTTTATTCTGTTCCATTGGTCTATGTGTCTGTTTTATACCATTAGCTCTGTTTTTGTTACTCTGCCTTGTAGCATAAAGTTGGGTAGTGTGATGCTTCCAGTTTTGTTCTTTTTGCTTAGGATTGCTTTGGCTAATTGGGCTCTTTTTTGGTTTTATATGAATTTTAGAACGGATTTTTCTAATTTGGTTAAGAATGACATTGGTAGCTCGATAGGAATAAAGCTGAATCTGTAAATTTCTTTGGGCCATATAGCTATTTTAATGATACTGATTCTTCCAATCTATAAGCATGGGCTAACTTTCCATTTATTTGTGTTTTCTCTGATTTCTTTCAGTGTATGTTGTTAGGATAGTTAAGGCTTCTGTTGAACTGTACCTTTTATTAGTATGTAATGATCTTTTTTGTTCTTAATTTTTATCACCTTAAAGTTTGTTTTATCTAATATAAGAATAGTGATTCCTGCTCATTTTGTTTTCTGTTTGCATGGTAGATATTTCTTCATCATTTTACTTTGAACCTGTGGGTGTTGTACCATGCGAGATGGGTCTCTGGAAGACAACAGATGGTTGGGTCTTCTCTTTTGATCCAGGCTTCCACTCTGTGTTTTTTAAGTGGGGAGTTTAGTCCCTTTGCATTTAGAGTTACTACTGATATGTGTGATTTTCATCCTGTCATCAGGTTGTTAGCTGGCTATTATCTAGGCTTGATTGATAGTTTTAAGTGCCTGTGGGCTGTGTGCACATTTTTGTGGTAACAGGTGTCATTCTTTTGACTCTGTATTTAGCTCTTTTTGAAGTCTCTTATACAGGTGGTTTTTAAGCCATTTGACCATTTTGTGAGGGTTAGTTAGATGGCAATTAGTAAAATAATCTTAAACATACTTCCCTATGCACAGATATATGGAATATTACAATGCTCCATAGGCAAATGAAAAGGATACTTCACACTGTGGAACTTGTATGCAAGAACCCCTGTGAATTGTGATATTTGATGACTGGTCACCTAAAGTAAATGAGGGCACTGACAGCAGATCATATATAAAATATTAATATGACTCAATTTTGGGTTAATTTTTAGCTGAGATTTACATAATAGAAGTTTATTTACATAAATAGAAGTTCTGATATTTTTCCTAGAACTCAATGTTCTAGGAAACTAGAACTGTGTATGCATATTTCATGCATACACAGAAGTCCATGAGACTGAGGGTTGCTGCAGGTCTAGTCCACTTTAAGACAGTAGTATAAAGCAGATCTTACACAAGTGATTTACAGACCTCTTATACAGGTATATTACCACAGCTTTTTCTTGTCTGAGAAGGATTTTATTTCCCCTTCACTTATAAAGCTAGACCTATAAGAATTCTCCAAAAAAAAAAAAAAATCTAGAAAATACTATTCTTGACATCAGTGCAGCAAAGAATTTATGATCAAGTCCTCAAAAACAACTGCAACAAAAGCAAGAGAATTAATTAAACAAAATAGCTTCTCCACAGCAATAGAAACCATCAACAGAGGAAACAGACAACCTGCAAAATGGGGCAAAATATTTACAAACTATGAAAGTTACAAAGATCTATTATCCAGAATCTACAAGGAACTTGAATAAGCAAAAAAGAGAAACAAAAGCCCAACCCATTAAAAAGTGGGCAAAAGACACAGACACTTTTGAAAATAAGACATACAAGTAGCCAACAAAGATATGAAAAAAATGCTAATGCCCATTAATCATCAGATAAACACAAATCAAAACTGCAATACACCAATCAGAGTGGCAATAATTAAAAAGTAAAAAAAAATAACAGATGCTAGTGAGGTTGCAGAGAAATTGGAATGCTTATACACTAGTGATGGGGATGTCAATTAGTTCAGCCACTGCAAAAACAGTTTGGAGATTTCTGAAGAAACTTAACACAGAGCTACTGTCTGACCCAGCAATCCCATTCCTGGGTATATATCCAAAGGAATATAGACTATTATACCAAAAAGACACCTATACTTATGCTCATCACAGCATTATTCACAATAGCAAAAACATGAAATCCACCTTGGTGCCAGTCAATAGTTATGAATTGGTTTAAAAAAATGTGGTAAATGTATATCATTGAATACTATGTAGCCATAGAAAAGCATAAAATTATGTCCTTTGCAGTCAAATGAATGGAAATGGAGGCCTTAATTGCAAGCAAATTGTTGCAAGAACTAAAACAAAAAAATCAAATACTGTGTGCTTTTACTTAAAAGTAGGAGCTAAATATTGAGTACACATGAACATACGCTTGTGAATAATACACACTGTGCACTACTAATAGAGGATGGAGGAAAATATGAGTTGAAAAACATCCTATTAGGTACTATGCTGACTACCTGGGTCCAATATGACCATGTGAAAAATCTACACATGTATCCCCTTTATCTAAAATTAAAGGTGAAGTTTGAAAAAATTAAAATGAATACAAATAAATCAAATACAACAACTTGGTCCTAATTTAGAGACTTTTTTTTATAAGAGACAGATAATTTTGAAAAAAAATACTATGTGTAATTTATAAAATTTCGAAAAAGATTGATAACATAAAAATTTAAACTGAGAGACAAAGACAAAAAAAAATGTAGTGAACTGAAAAGCAGAGAAAATTAAAAGGAAAAGTTGTTGGACAACTGAAATGAATGACTTACATTAACACCTATAAGAAAATTGACACTGAAGAAGAATCCAGTGAAATAATGACTGTTTTCCAAACCTCTTTCTAAAAAAAGAATGACAAAATAATGAAAGGTGAAGAGATTTTAAGCAAAGCTATCTGGGCTCCCAGGTCACATTCAGAGTGAGATGAAAGAAGGCAACAGTGAATAAGGGTAGAAGGAAATGTTTTTAGGAGTAATAAAGGCAATTCTAAACTTATTCGATAGAGATAAAATAATTTTCTATAAAACGTCAATTTTATGGTGTATATGTGTCACATTTTCTTTATCCAGTCTACCATTGATGTGCATTTGGGTTGGTTCCAAGTTTTTGCTATTGTGAATAGTGCTGCAATAAACATACAGGCACATGTGTCTTTATAGTAGAATGATTTATAATCCTTTGGGTATAAACCCAGTAATGGTATTTCTGGGTGAAATGATATTTCGGGTTCTTGATACTTGAGGAATTGTCACACTGTCTTCCACAATGGTGGAACTAATTTACACTCCCACTGACAGTGTAAAAGTGTTTCTATTTCTCTACAGCCTCACCAGCATCTGTTGTTTCCTGACATTTTAATAATTGCCATTCTGACTGGCATGAGATGGTATCTCATTGTGGTTTTGATTTGCATATCTCTAATGACCAGTGAGGTTGAGTTTTTTTTTTTTTAATATGTTTGTTGGCCATATAAATGTCTTCCTTTGAGAAGTGTCTATTCATATCCTTTGCCCACTTTTTGATGAGATTTATTTTTTTATTTTAAATTTGGTTAAGTTCCTTTGCAGTTTTTATTATAGGTGGTTCTTTTAAAAAGCTGGCTTTTTATTTGTTGTTGTTTCTTCTCTCAGTCATTGTCAGAACTTCCTTTTTTGTGTTGAAGGGACAGTTTAGGCTCCTATTTTTGCTTTTGCATTTTCTAGGTCATAGTCTACTGACAGCCACTAAATTGAAATGCCAGATGTAGGTGACAGAGGCGTGGAGGCAGCAAACCACATTGCCATGTGTATACCTCTGTAAGAATCCTACATGATCTGCACATGTACCCCAGAATCTAAAGTACAATTAAAAAAAGAAGAAAAATTCAAAAAATTTGAAAAACTTTTCTTAATATAAAATGAAAATGAGGAGTATCTTTATGTTTATCCACTCTTTTAAGTATTTTGCCTTGGAATAATCAGTATCTCTTTACATGATACAAGCATCATTCATAGTCCTTTCTTATTGTTAAATTTCTGTAAATATTTTACTATATTTGAATATTTTGATTTTAGCAAATCAACCACATTGAGGACATTCTGAATTTGTTTGTAGCTCCTTATTGCAATAGTCTCTGTGAATAATGTCATGCTTTCATTAATGATATTTCAGAAAGGTTTAAAAATTATGGGTGTAGGAATTTAGATCATAAGTGTTCTTTACTACTATAATGTACCTGTTGGAAAGCAAGCACTAGGGTAAGGATAGATAGTAGATTAGCTGATTCATTTTTGTTTTCTGTAATCTTTATTACAGTAACCTCCATTCCGTGGTTTCACCAAATTATTTTTTAAGCCATTTTGTGAGAGTTAGTTGGATTACAGTTAGTTAAAATAATCCTTAAATTTATTTACCTAAGCACAGGTATGTGGGATATTACAATGCTCTATAGGCCAGTGGAAAAGTGAGTATGTTTCCCATGTGGAACATGCATGCAGGGACCCCTGTGAACAGTGATATGTGATGATTGGCCACCTAAAGCAAATGAGGACACTGGTGGCAAGTCATATATAAAATATTAGTACATCTCATTTTTTGGCAAATGTTCTTACATAAATAGGAGTTCTAATATTTTTCCCAGAACTCAAATAATTATTTTATGCATACACAGAAGTCCATGAGGCTGAGGGCTGCTGCAGCTACAGTCTAGTTCAGAGCAGCAGTATACAAAGTAGTGGTTCCAATCTCCACGTACAATTGCTTAGACTCTAATCCTGGCTCACCAAGTAATGATTGTGACTTTATTTCCTCAATTTAACATGTTTTTATTTGGTAAAACCTAACATATTCATTAAACTTATAAGAAGCATTGCCTCCTTTCACAGAATAGGAAATTCAGGCCCTGAGATGCTACATAATTGCACAGGACACACAGCTAGCAAGCAGCAGACATGGAATTTGAGTCGAATCAATATGGTTTCTCAAAGCTGTCTCTCAAAATTCAGATCATAAATATATTTACCTCCCAGTTATATTGTGAGGATCCAATGACATGCAAAGCATTCAGAACAGAGTTTGGCACACACTCAGCACTCATTGCATGCTAGTTATTATAACAGACATTTTATTACCATGTGGTTGTGACTACATGTGGTGGGAGGTGAGATGTTAGAAGTGGAACAAGAACCAGGCATTGTGGCTCATGCCTGTAATCCCAGCACGTTCGGAGGCCAAGGCAGCTGGATCACCGGAGGTCAAGAGTTTGAGGCCAGCCTGACTAATATGGAGAAACTTCATCTCTACTAAAAATATAAAAAATTAGCTGGGTGTGGTGGTGCCTGTCTGTAATGCCAGCTACACCAGAGGCTGAGGCAGGAGAATCGGTTGAACCCAGGAGTTGGAGATTGTGGTGAGCCGAGATTATGCCATTGCACTCCAGCCTGGGCAACAAGAGTAAAACTCTGTCTAAAAAAAAAAAAAAGTGGAACAAAAGATTGAGAAAAACCTTGAAAGTACCCAAAATATATTAGCTATCTCATTTCTAATCACTTTTGGGGTCTGGATGCTTCCCTGTCTTTTCTGTGATTTGCTTCTTCATTCTTAATAAAGGCTATTCTTAGATTAGAGGCATGACAATTTTAAATCTGTATCTCATTTGTCATACTTTACACTTATTATAATGACCCTGCATTACTAATTTCATATGGTTGGATGCTTAAAGAGTGAAAGAAAAAAAAAAAACAAGAGAAGAAAAAAGAAATAGAAGAAAAGAAGAAAAGGAAGAAAGAAGGAAGCAAGTTCAGTTCACTTCTAATCACAGTGTGAAATTTTGCAGGTTGTAAACAAGCAGTATTTAGTATGAAAAACATTAGGATATAAAATTTAAAAGGGCATCTTTTTCTAATGCCACATATCCAGACATTTCTATTTACTCTAATATTTGGCAACATAGAAATATTATATGAAAGACTGATGCCAAAAACCAGCCCAATCATTTGGATCTTTTACTGTATGTGTGTGTGTATGTATTTGCCAGTGCTTTACCTTTCAAAGGTTTTGGCATTTCGTACATACATTTTGTTAAGGTTAAAAGTAAGACCTTCGTCCCATAATGGAAATAACCATAACTGTATCACATAGAAAATCCCCACACAGGTCACCTACTTGCTCAGGACATCTGTTACTTCATAAATTAGATAAATCATTAGCATAAGCATAACTGAAGGCAAATCAAAGCAGATTGTAAAAGGTTCTAGTTCATATTCCTTCACTTTACCTACAGACATTTGACTTAAGGTATCCACAGTAAAAACCAGTCTCACTGTTCTCAAATACCAACACTTAGAAAAAAGGGCTGTTGGTAACAGGCAAAATAACTTGACATCAATTCCAATGTGAGTGATACCAGTTGGCTTTTTACCAGTGGGAAATCCTTACATACTGGCATTTATTTTTTTTTTCCTAATGATAAATATTTTTCAAATGGTTTAAAGGAAATATAATTTAGGAGCATGGTCTCTCAGATAATGGCTAAGGAGAATCCACTATTAATATGTGTTCACAATTCATTGGTGTAGAAAAAAAAATGACAAAATTTGGATGAAGAGTCAATTTATAAGAAATTTTTCTATTATTTCAAAATTAAATAGTTTTTGTTTGTGTGTTTTTGAGATGGAGTCTGGCTCTGTCATCCAGGTTGCACTGCAGTGGCTGGATCTCAGCTCATTGCAACCTCCGTCTCCCACGTTCAAGCTATTCTCCTGTCTCAGCCACCAGGCTTGGCTAATTTTTGTATTTTTAGTAGAGACCAGGTTTCACCGTGTTGGCCAGTCCGGTCTCTAACTCCTGACCTCAAGTGATCCACCTGTCTTGACCTCCCCAAGTGCTGTGAGCCACAATGCCTGGCCTCAGTGATTCATTAATGTTGGTATTGCATGCAGTTTAGTCCCTGAAAACTTTTGTTATCTGATTATGAATATTTAGCATTAATGAAAAATAGTAATATTTACCTTTAGACTTTTGGGGGATGATAAAGTAAAATATACGTGAAACGTCTAAACAATACATTGTACACAGTAGGCACTATAAATTATATCAAGAGCAGTAATAATACCATTCTCACTACTATTAATTTTATAGCACACGGCACTATCATTCATTTTCTAGCAACCTACACAAAAATCAAACAAAACTACTGACTTCTAACCATTTGAATTTGAATTATCCTACAACACCAACAAACCAATATGGTATAACAGGGTATGCCAACAACTAATTTTTCGAAACCAAATAACAGCTTTATCAGCATGAAACTAGAAGATGAGAAAAAAAAAATATTTTTGTGTGTGTTATTTGGATTTATATTTCTATTGTCCCTTTCCATATAGGGGTAGAATTTGATACACTGAAGATAATAAATATTATTTCTTAAAATACAGTGACAGATACATTCTGAACTCAGTTATAGATATCTTTGCTGTCAAGTTACTTCATTACAGCAGGGGTAGATTAATCCATAAGGCAATTTATTGAAAACTTTAAACAGTCTTACACATCACATTTAATGATACCAAAAGAATCTGCTATGATTAGTAGTAATATAATGAATACCATATGAATTAATAATATTTGGCCACTTATTGAAGTTTTAATGGCTCCATCTGTCTCTCAGTTCATCTGAAATAATTAATACTGTCCTGCTTTTCCTGTGACAGTAATTCATACACTCTAGCTTCCAATGGTTATATGCATCCCTGAACATGGTACCAACTACATGAATTAAGAAAGGTTGTAGAGATTGAATCCTACATTTTTAACTACCATAAAAAGAGATAGTCCCATACGTGCTAGGTAGATTCTTGTTTATAAAATTCGTCTTCAGGTTGGCAGGAAGGCAGAGAGAAGGAAGTGAACGCAGTACATGTGACAAACATGTAACTATTATTGTAGTAAAGAAAACACGGTCAAATTATTTTCATGGGTTATTTGCATTTCAAATTATCAAAATATTTTGAAGACCGGCATATATTTACAGGATGCAATGGTTAGTCAATTGTCTACTATTTCACAGATTTTTTTCTTTGTATTTTGCTTTACTTGTTTACAGTTACCTAAAGCACAATGCTCACTTGAAAACTAACTATAAATACGAGTCCAAACTAAACAGAACGTTATAAGAAAACATTTTGAAAATATATATTAATTGAAAAAGTGTTAGGGAAGTTAAAAGAACAATTATAAAATCTGAAGCTCAACTTAGTTTCAATTGGCACCAGAACAACTAGACAGAATATTTTCCTAATATAAATTAGGAAAATTACTTAGAAGTCAAGAGAAGTTATAACTGCATAACTGCACTGTACAGAGCCTTAGCAGCCTGTTCCAGATGTCAAAGCAGATATTGTGCAGAAAGTTGATGACCTGACATCTGAAGTACAGACTTTACTGATTCTAAAAAATATAAGATGTCTGCCATATTCATTTTTCATATCAAGGGATTCTTACTAACAGAGCTGTCATTTTCAGAAAAACTTCTAATTGAGACACATTCAAGAATGTACCTTTTTAATGCACATAAAATGTTTAATAAATATTAATCCCAAATGACAAATTTTATAATTAGATCTTAAGTTGAACCAAAATAATATTTGATGGCATATATAGATAGGGAATTTTGAACATTTATTGCTGGTCAGTCATGCAGGTGAAAATATAACACATAGAGAATATTTTTTTTCTTTTCTAATGCCTTTAATGAAAAGGCAAATAATTTTATTTGTAATACATATTTTAAAAATGCGAAACTGATCACAAACTAAATTGAATAACCAGAATCATGAAGAGATTCCTAAAAGATACTTGAATTATAAAATACTACATAATTGATTGACTAATAAATCTTATGACTAGTTGAAAAATTTGGTAGGAACACAAAAGTATATGCAGTCAGCACTTCGTATCTGCTCTTTGCACAACCATGGATTAACACACTGTGGATTAAAATATTCAGAAAAAAAACTGAAAATTTGTGTCTGTACTGAGCAGGTATAGACTATTTTCTTGTTATTCCCTAAACAATACAGTACAAGAACTATTTACATGGCATTTACATTGTATTAGGTATTACAAGTAATCTAGAGATGATTTTCAAGTATGTGAGATTATGTGCCTTGGGTGTATGCAAATTTTACTTCAGGGACTTGAGCATTTGAGGATTTTGGTATCCATGGGAGAGCTTACAAACAATCCCTATGCCACCAAGAAAGGACTGTATAACTGATCACATTTTAACTGTTAAAAAAATTGTTTGCTAAATAACAATAATGGCTAGTAAATACCAAACACACCACTTGTAAAGACTACAATGGAAAATTGACATTAATTTCATAGTAGTGTGTTCTTTAATTTGTTCATGGGCATATGAAGTGTTTATTGTGTGTAAAATTTATATACAGGCTATGGTAAGAAAATAGAATCTTCTCTTTCCTTACAAAAACTCAATTCCTGTCTTAGTTGTTTATGAGTTCACATTTTAAAAAATCAAACTGTCACCTCTGAGGGCACACTGGCATAAACAATAATGTGATTACTATTATTATTATTATTTTACTTTCTAAAATTATTTTTAAAGGAATCATTCTCACTTCTTTTTCCATGTAATGAGGTACGATGAATTTGAGAGTAACTTTATTTATACAGCATACATTGTTAAAGAAAAAGGAAGCAACTTGTAAGGAGAAATGTAAATTTTATAAATTACATGTGTCAAAAATATGTCATACAACTTCCAAACAACAAATAAGTAAGAGGAGTGTTGATTTTTTTTGTTTTTTTTTTTTTGAAATTTACAAAATCCCTAAAAGGATCCTAGAAAGCAGTCAGGTTTCAAGATACGAATGATCAGTCAATGAAAAGCAGACGCTTTGAAGTCATCAGGAAAAGGGATACATAAGAAAATATATGCTAATAAAGGTCTTTATCAAATAAATATATTTCTGGCAGTCCACAGGGGTGCGCCCACAGGGGTAACAAGTAATGAAATTAAAACCATTATAAAAAGTCTGCTGCAAAGAAAAGCCTGGGACCTGATGGCTTCACTATTGAATTCTACCAATTATTTAAAGAACAACTAATACTAATCCTACTCAAATTTTTCCAAAAAGTAGAAGAGGAGAGAATACTTTGAAAGTGATTCTATGGGGACAAATTTAGCTTGATATAAAAGCCAGGAAAAATAAAACATTAAAAAAAATAATAGTATAGGCCAGTATCTCTGAAGGACATTAAACAAAATAAATAAATTTTATTTATAAATCCTAAATAAAATACTAGCAAACTGCATTCTACAATACATTAAAAAGATAACTTATCATGACCAAACAGAATTTATACCTGTGATACATCAACGGTTCAACATATTGGAGTCAATGTGATACACCGTATCAACAAAAGGAAGGACAGAAACCATATGATTATTTCAGTTAATACTGAAAAAGTATTTGATAAGATTCAGCATCCCCTCATGTTAAACGCCATGAAAAGATTGGTTATAAGAGGAACATATCTCAACATAATAAAAACCAAGTATGGCAGACCCACAGCGAGTATCATATTGAATGGGACAAAACTGAAAGCTTTTTCTCTAAGATCTGGAACATAACAAGGATTCCCACTTTCAACACTGTTATTCAACATAATGCTGGAAGTCCTAGCAGGAGCAATCAAATAAAGGAAAGAAATAAAGGACAGCCAAATTGGAAAGAAAGAAATCAAATTATTCTTGTTTGCAGATTATAGAATTTTAATTTGGGAAAACCTAAAGTCTACACTAAAAACTATTAGAACTTGTAAGCAAATTCAGTAAAATTGTAGGGTGCAAATCAATATACGAAAATCAGTAAGATTTCTATATGTCAATAATGAACACTCAGAAAAAGAAATTTAAAAATCTACTTATAAAAGCCAAAAATAAAATTAATACTTAGGAAATAACCAAAGAAATGAAAATTATTTGTAATGAAAACCATAAAACACTGATGAAAAAATTGAAGAGGATATCAAAAAATGAAAAGATGTTTCATATTCATGGATTGAAAGAAATAATATTTTTAAAGTATTCATATTACCCAAAGCAATCTACTGATGTAATTGTAATCTCTATCAAAATACCAATGATATTCTTTACAAAATAGAAAAAGAAAAAACTATTCTAAAATGTAGATAGAACCAAAAAAAAAACCCAGAATAGTCAAAGTTGTCCTAAGCAAAAAGAACAAAACTGGAAGAATTACATTATCTGCCTTCAAATTACATTACAGAGCTATAGTACTTCAAATAACATGTGTCTGGCCTAAAAACAGAAATATAAACATGTAGAAGAGTATAGAGAACCCAGAAACAAATCCATACATCTTCAACAAACTTGTTTTTGACAAAGACGCCAAGAATATACACTGGGTAAAGGACAATCTCTTTAATAAATGACTCCGAGGAAACTGGATATCCATATGCAGCAGAATGAAACGAGACCCTGTCTCTATGTACAAAAATCAAATCAAAATGGATGAAATAATTAAATCTAAGACATTTAACTACGAAACTACTACAAGATAACGCTGGGTAAACTCTCCAGGACATCTGTCTGGGCAAAGATTTCTTGAGAAATACCTTGTAAACACAGGCAACCAAAGCAAAAATGGACAAACGGGATTATATCAAGTTGCTCAAAAGTTTCTGCACAGGAAAGGAGACAATCAAATAAATAAAAAGACAACCTACAGAATGGGAGAAATTATTTGCCAACTACCTATCTGACAAGGGGTTAATAACCAGAATATAAAAGAGCTCAAACAACTTTATAGGAAAAAGATGAATAATCCAACTACAAGTGAGCAAAAGATTTGAATAGACATTTCTCAAAGGAAAACATACACATGGCAAACAGACAAATGAAAAGGTGCTCAACATCACTGATCATCAGAGAAATTCAAATTAAAACTACAATGAGATATCATCTCATGCCAATTAAAATGACTTATACCCAAAAAACAGATAATGACAAATACTGGTGAGAATGTGGAGAAAAGGAGGATCCCTTGTTTACTGTTGATGGGAATGTTATTAAGTATAATCACTATGGAGAATAGTGTAAAGTTTCCCTAAATACTAAAATAAAACTAGCATATAATCTAGCAATCCTACTGTTGGGCTTACAGGCAGAAGGAAAAAAAATCAAATACTACACTTGAACATTTATTGCAGCTGTGTTCACAATAGCCAAAATTTGGATGCAACCTAAGTGTTCATCAATCTTAAATGAGTTACTTAAATGTATTAATTTGTTTTTATGTGGCTAATAAACACATAACCAAGATGGCTATTTACAAAAGAAACAGTTTTAATGGACTCACAGTTCCATGTGACTGGGGAGGCCTCACAATCATGGCGCAAGGTGAAAGGCATGTGTCACATGGTGGCAGACAAGCTAAAAGGATTTGTGCAAGGAAACTCCCGTTTATAAAACCATCAGATCTCACGAGACTTATGCACTATCATGAGAACAGCATGGGAAAGACCTGTCCCCATGATTCAATTACCTCCCACTGGGTCCCTTCCACAAAACATAGGAATTCAAGATGAGATTTGAGTGGGGACACAGCCAAACCACATTATTCAACGTGTTCTTTATGTGTTACTTATACACATGGAATACTATTCAGCCATAAAAAAGAGTAAGATTTTTTTCATTTGCAACAACATGGATGAAACTGGAGATCATTATATTAAGTGAAATAAGCCAGGCACACAAAAACTGACATCACATAATCTCACTGATTTATGGGATCTAAAAATTAAAACATGTGAACTCAAAGTGATAGAGAGTAGAAGTATGGTTATGACAGTCTGGGAAGGGTAGTTGGGGATGAAGGAAAAGTGGAATGTTGTACAAAAGATAGTTGGAATTCATGAATAAGGCTTAGTATTTGACAGCACAACAGGGTAAATATAGTCAACAACAATTTAATTATGCATTGAAAAATAAATAAATGAGTAAAGTCAGATTATTTGTAACAAAAAGAATAAATGCTTAAGGGGTTAGATATGCCATTTTCCATGACGTGATTATTAGGCACCGCATGCTTGCATCAAAACATCTAAAGTACCCTATAAATATAAACACCTAGTGTGTACTCACAAAATTTAAAAATAAAAAATTATAAAATCAACTTATTCCTATATAGAAATAGGTTTTTATTTTTATTACAAGATTTTTGAAATGATAATACCTGCTATTATGATTAATTTATGAATACAGTTTATAGCATATTGTTATTCCTTATTATTATTATTATTATTATTATTTTTTTTTTTTTTTTGAGACGGAGTTTCGCTCTTGTTAACCAGGCTGGAGTGCAGTGGCGTGATCTCGGCTCACCACAACCTCTGCCTCCTGGGTTCAGGCAATTCTCCTGCCTCAGCCTCCTGAGTAGCTGGGATTACAGGCACGCGCCACCATGCCAGCTAATTTTTTTGTATTTTTAGTAGAGACTGGGTTCCACCATGTTGACCAGGATGGTGTCGATCTCTTGACCTCGTGATCCACCCGCCTTGGCCTCCCAAAGTGCTGGGATTACAGGCTTGAGCCACCGAGCCCGGCCGTATTCTTTATTCTTTGTTTGTATCCAAGAGAAAATTCAAACACAATCGTTATATTAATTACGTGACTGACCAATTAGTTGATTCTCACATTCTTTTTTATTTTTATTTTTACAATTTTAAGTCTGAAATTCTAGGACCTCATTTTTTTTATATAGCAAATAGTCTTCCAAATACATTTTTGATAATGCCAACTTTCATAGAAATTAATAATCACATTGTGAAGTAACAAAGTATAAGTAATAAAATTGTTAGAGAACAATGCCAGAGAAAGAAGTATACACAAAAATGAACATTGCTAGGTTTGCAATGTATTAAAACATTTACTCACACTAACATTTTCTTTGAAATCTGTTGGAGTTAGTGTTGTACCAAATGAGGCAGTAAATCAAGAAAGAAGATATGGATCACTGAACTCAACATAAGATAGTGTTGAAGAGAATCCCCATAATGATAGTGAAAGGTAACAGCTTTGCAGAAACAAACTCCCAATTTCTAACTCAGAGGACAGAGCCTGTGAGAAAGAGGATGACCAGATTTGAGCCTTTCAGAAAGCTGCAGCAAAGATTGCTTTCAGGAAAGTAAAATTGAGAGCATAGGATGAGTGTGTACATATTGGGAGAAGAGAGGAGCAATTGTTACACTGTTTTGGGTTGAATTAACAAGAATGCAACCACTGTATCATTAATTTCCAGAAAATAAAAAGTAGTACTCAAAATTAAAAAAGAAGTAATCATACTATAATGCTGTAGTTCTCAACAATTTGTAGATATCAGAATCTCCTAGAGGGCTTATTAAAACACAAATTGTTGAGCCCTGTCTTCAAAATTTCTAACAAATCTGGCTCTGTACCCAAGAATTTGCAGCTGTCTCAAATTCTAAGGTAATGCTGAGTTTGTTCGTTCAGGGCTGACAATCTGAGAACCATTGGTATAATATGTGGCTCAGATGTGAAGATGTTTGTGTAGTCATGATAATGTAACAATAAATATAAATTTAAGAGATGGTTGTATAAGAAAATGATAGGATTGAGGGACTATGTTAACTTCTCTTCCCTGGTCCACAAGGGACCTGGTTTCAAAGGCAAGAACTTCCCAGCACTCTGCCTTCATCCACTTCCCCATCCAGGTACCTAGAGTTCTTTGTCTAACTTTCCTGTGTGCAGGGTAGGTAAAATTTCAGGTGTGCTCCTTTGTTTAAAAAGACTGCCAAAAGCCCTGGAAGGAGGGGCTCTATTGAGGGCCAAGCATCCAATCCAATACTGGAGTCAAAGATTAATCACTCCAGAGGAAGTCTGAAAGAACTCCTATCACTGGAGGAGAATATGAATGGGGTGGGAGTAACTTCAAAGTTAAAACCCCACTGCCCCTTACCTCTGTGGACTCCTTATCCAGATCTGCTCCGACAGCAACGTGGGAGCTTTCTCTCCCTCTTTACCTGTGTCAATTTCCCTCTCTGGGATCCTCTCCCACAACAGCATGGGAGCTCTCTCTACTCCTCTCTCTCTCTCTCTCTGCCTAACAAATCGCTCTTTACAACTCTTTGGGTCCATGATATTTATATGAATGACAAGCCCACCGCACCTCCAGGGCCTCTTTCCTCATTCCTGGGGCAGGAGAGGCCAGGAACCTGCGACAGCCGGTTACAGGGTCAGTATTGCGCATGTGTAAACGGGTGGGGAAAGAGGAAAATAAACACAGGTAAATCTTCATTTTTTTCCCTATAAGGTCAAAAGATAATACCTAAACCTGAAAAATAAAAGCTTAGAAATATAAGTATTCTATTTAAAGGTGTAGAGATCAATGTAAAATATATCAGTTAAAAAAAAGTGAAAATGTTTTTTTCTGGTGAGAAGGAAAAGGAAGACAGGAACAGGGACGATTTCAAAGGCTCCCTGTTTGTCAAAGGGCAAAATCACCATCAAAAACCACAAAAATGTGAACTACGTGTTTCTAAACAGACCTCAAAAAGTTCACTTGCCTGCAGGATGGAGGCCGAAAGGAGGCAGGACGTCCCTTGTTCCACCCTGGCTAGGAGCTTGCGAGTCAGGTGATCCAACTTTTGCTGCTGCTCTGCCTGTCACGAGGAAAGTAGCACCAAGTATTGATTTGGGGGTTAGCAGCAAAGCGTAGCCAGTAGGCAAATTTGTATTTGCAAGTACAGAACCCACCCAAAATAAAAATGGGCTGTACTTTTATCCTTAAATTACCATCGGTATTTGCCAGTGATTACAAAACAGATACGATTCTGCTCAAACCTTCCCTGTGTCTCTGTATCCAAACTGTCACATCCACCGCCTCTTTGGCAGTTCCATTTAAATATACTAAAGGAATAAAAATTCCAGTTGACCTCAAACTGGATTATTCTCTTTGCCCAGCAAAATCTGCTGATTTCCTGTATTCTAAACGATACTTTTTAGCTTAAAATTCTTATCATATGACTTCCAGTTTGAAGGTGTGTCTGAAGATTTGTTACAATTCAGTATCTTTGATTCAAACTTCTAAGATCAGCTCTAATTTTTCCAACCATTAGGAAATATTATATTTCCTGAAACTGTAACACTCTCTCTTATTTCTGAGCCATTAAACAACTTGTTCTTCCCCATATTTGAAACACCTTTCTCCCTCAAAACCTCTTCCTTTAGGATTTATTTTAAACAGCACTTTTTCAGAGAAATCCTCCTTGACTCTACGATGACGTAAATATCTCTTGTTGTACTCTAAACTTTGATTTTGACTATACTAATCATACCTATAATTAATTATAGAGTAAATTTAATTTTCTTTGTTATAGACTTAGGGATTCTTACAAATCTGTATTTACCGATATATTTTATCAAATATATTATGCATTTTGACTACAAATCTGATGGCACTAAATTTATTCGTGTTACTTACTATATGATTAACCACTATACGATTTATACTGTTGGTATGAATTAAATTTAGTATACTGTAAGAGATTTCAAAATACCGAGACTTTAATAATATGGCTGTAAATTTTCTCTCAATAAGAGTTAATGTTCAGCTCTCCTAAAAGCAGTAATGCTGGGTGGGACCCAGGTCTCTTCTACTCTCTAGCTCTAACATCCTAAATTCATCATCATCAGCTGTATGACTGAGTCTAGGTTACATCCATATTTAAATTACAGCCTGCAGAAAGAGAAAAAGTTAAGTTCTAGAAAAAAGAGCTTGGAGATGGCCTAGAGTTATAATTTGTACTATGCCAGGTTGGATTCTTGTTCACAACTATTCTCTCCTTTCTCTAATTAAATTATATACCTGTACCTTTCACCCCATGACTTTGTGGTATCCTACCAGTAGATAAACTGGAGAAGATATTCCTGCTGCATCCATGATTTAGTCTTTGCCGTTTTACTATTGGAATGCGGATGCGAAGCAGGAGCAGCCACAAACCAACCTCTGGAACACTGAACAGGGAAGGAAGTGGTAATTTTTTTTCTTCAGGAGCTGTGGTAGGCATAGATGCCTCAACCACCAGCTCCCGACAAAGAAAACCCTGTCCCTTTTAAAGGCTTGCAGTCTAAGAGGTGCACATGTGACAGGGTCGAGAGCATGGGGCACGTGACTTAGGTGAGGGGTCTAATCTGATTAAGCAAGAACAGTACCTTCCGGGAAAATTCCTCCATATCATATTCGGGATCTACAGAGAGGGCTGTGGTTAGCAGCAGGGGATTTAATCCTTCAGATTTGACCCGCAGTGCCAACCCCTCCCTCCTCTGGCTGACTTTTAACTTCTTTTGAGATGCAATGTAGAAGGCTGAAGAGGAAATGGCCTCAGAAGCTTGGGAGGAGCTTCCTCAGATGGAAATGATGGTGTGTTTGGTCCAATCCGAAGCTTTGAGAGACTGTGTATCCTTCTTGTCTGTCATCAGCCTCTAACTTCCTGTAAGAGAAAAGGCTGCACCAGACAGTGGTTGCTCCTTGTGGGTTCCCAAATAAAAAGGTGCTGCAATCACATTTTATTTATCAATTTCTCAGTTTATGACTTGTTTCTATCTTTTCCCCATTACAAATAATACTACTATGAACATTTGTGTAGAAACTTTTGTGTGAACATATGTTTTATTTCTCTTGGGTATATACCTAGTGCAAAAATTCCTGGGCCATCTGGTAACTCTATGTTCAACTGTTTCATGAACTGTCAGACTACTCCAAAGCTGCTATATCATTTTATATTCACAAAAGCAGCATATATGGGTTCAGATTTTTTCAAGTCTTCACTGTCACTTCCTAATGTCTAATTTTTTTTTTTTTATTCTAGTGGATGTGAAGTAGTATCTTACTGTGGTTTTAATTTGGAATTTCCTGGTAAATCATGATGTCAGATATCTTTATGTATTTTTTTTTTTTATTTTGCTTATTAGTCATTAGTATAACTTTCTTGAAATAATGTCAGTTCAGGCCCTTTGTCTATATTTTAATCAGATTATTTGCCATTTTATTATTGAGTTGTGAGGCCTTTATCTATTTTGGAAATAAGTCCTTTATTAGATATATTCTTTTTAAAAATTTTCTCCATTCCATGTGTTATTTTGTTTTTACTTTTTAAAATGGTGTACTAGTAACACCAAAGTTTTACATTTAAATTTTTTATAAAGTTAAATTGACATATATTTTCTTTGGTTTGCCATAGTTTGGCTGTCATATCTAAGAAAGCTTTGCTGAATCCAAGGTCATGAAGATTATCCCAATCTTTCATCTTTTCTCATGAATATTTTATAATTTTGTCACTTATGTCTAGGTCTTTAAAACTGTTTTATTTTTAATTTTTGTGTAAGAAGAGTAGGTGTATATATTCATGGGGAACATGAAATATTTTGACACACACATTCAATGTGTAATAATCATATCAGGGTAAATGTAGTATTTTATTTGTCTACTCAAGACTTTATCCCTTTTTGTGTTAAAGGCAAGGCAATTCTTCTCTCTTAGTTATTTTTAAATGTACAATAAATTATCGTTGACTGTAGTCACCCTGTTCTGATATCAAATAATTGATCTTATTTATTCTATTTTTTGTATCCATTAGCCATCCACACTCCCACCTCCCATGGCCCTTGGCTGCCTCTGATGATGATCATTATACTCTACATCTCCGTGAGATCAGTCGTTTACATTTTAGCACCCACAAATCAGTGAGAACATGTGAAGTGTGTCTTTCTGTGACTATCCTTCTTCACTTAACATATGAACCTCCAGTTCTGTCTATGTTCTGGTGAATCACAGGATGTCATTTTTTTTTTTTTTTTATGGCTGAACAGTATGCCATTGTGTATGTCATGTTTTCTTTATCCATTTGTCTGTTGAAGAACATTTAGATTGCCTCCAAATATTGGCTATAATAAATAGTATTATAATAAATATGGGAGTGCAGATACGTCTTTGATAAACTGAATTTCTTTCTTTTCAGTATATACTCAGCAATGGGAGTGTTGGATCATATGGTAGCTTTATTTTTAGAATTTAAGGAGCCTCCAAACTAGTGGTTGTATTAACTTGCTTTCCAACCAACAATGTACTAGATTTCCCTTTTCTCTGGATCTTGGCAACATTTGTTATTACCTGTCTTTTGGTTATAAGCCATTTTACTTGGGATGAGATGACATCTCATTGTAGTTTTGATTTGCAATCTTTCATGATTAATGACATACATCTTTCCATATATCTGCTTGCCATTTGTATGTCTTCTAAAAAATGTCTATTCAGTCCTTATGCCCATTTTTTAAGTTGGATCATTAGAGTTTTTTCTATAAAGTTTTTTGAGCTCTTTATATATTCTGGTTATTAATAGCTTGTCAGATGAGGACTTTGTTTCTTTTCTTGTGCAGAAGCTTCTTAATTGATGTGATTTCATGTGTCAATTTTTGCTTTGGTTGTCTGTGTAGGGTACAACTCAAAAATCTTTGTCCAGTCTAACATCCAGGAGAGTTTCAGCAATATTTCTTTTAGTAGTTTCATAGTTTGAAGTACTATATTTAAATATTTAATTCATTTTGATTTAATTTGTGTATATATAGTAAGACAGGGGTTTCATTTCTTTCTTCTGTTATGGATATTTGTTTCCCAGCACAATTTATTAACAAGACTGTTTCCCCAATGTATGTTCTTGCCATGTTTGTTGAAAGTGAGTTCACTGTAGATATCTATATTTTTTTCTATGTTTTTATTCTGTTCCATTTGTCTAAGTGTCTGTTTTTATTCCAGCACTGTGCTGTTTAGAGTACTATACCTCTGTAGTATAAATTGAAGGTAGCTAATGTGATTCTTCCAGTTATGTTCTTTGTGTTCAGTATAGCTTTGGTTATTCTCAGTTTTTTGTAGTTCCATTTAGATTTTAAGATTGCTATTCTATTTTCTGAGAAGAATGTCATTGGTATTTTGATAGAAGCTGCACTGCATCTGTAGATTGCTTTGAGTAGTACAGAAGTTTTAACAGTATTGATTCATCCAATACATGAACATGGTATATCTTGCTTTTTTCTTTTCTCTTCAAAATTTTTCACTAATACCATATAGTTTCATTGTAGATATCTTTTACTACTTTGACTATATTAATTCCTAATTATTTTGTTTGCAGCTATTATAAATGGAATTCATTTTTTATTTCCTTTTCTGATTGTTTGTTGTTATATAAAAATGCTACTTGTTTTTCTATGCTGATTTGTATTCTGCAACTTTTAATTTATCAGTTTTAATAATTTTTAATGGAGTCTTAAGATTTTTCCAAATGTAAGAGCATATCATCTGAAAGTAAGAACAATTTAATATATTTCTTTTTTCTTTTGTATAATTGCTCTAGCTAGGACTTCCAGTACTATGTTAAATAACAGTGGTGAAAGTAGGCATCCTTGTTGCATTCCAGATATTAAAGAAAAGGATTTCACAATGTGTATTTGGCAGCTGTAGAATGAAACGTACTGTAAGTATCTATTATGTCCATTTGTATTGTGTTGCAGATAAAGTCCAATGTTCCTTCGTTGATTTTCTGTCTGGATGATTTGTCCAATGACGAAAGTGAGGTGTTGAAGTCTTCAGCTATTATTATATTGGAATCTCTCTCTCTCTCATTTGCTCTAATAATATTGGTTTTGTATATCTGGGTGCTACAGTGTTGTATGCATACATATTTATGATTGCTATATTCTCTTGCTGAATTCACCCCTTTTCGTTATATAATGGCCTTCTTTCTCATTTTGTATAGCCATTGTTTTGAAATCTATTTTGTCTAACGTGAGTGTAGCTACTTATGCTCTTTTTAATTTCCATTTGCACAGAATATTTTTTTCCATCTGTCTATTTTCAGTTTATGTGTGTCTTTATAAGATAAGTGTGTTTCTTGTAGGCAACAGATTGTGAGACTTTTTTATTAATCCATTCAACTTCTCTGTGTCTTTTGACTAGAGAGTTAAATTCATTTACATTTAATATTACTATTAATACATGAGAAATTATTCCTGCCATTTTGTCATTCCTTTTATAGTTATTTTATGGTCTTCTCTTTTTGTTTTCATGTTAACAAAGATAATTTTCTCTAGTGGTATGTTTAATATTTTGTCTTTTAATTTTTCAAGTCTAACAATAGGCTTTCAGATAATATTGTATATGTTATTTTAAACTGATGATAACATTGATAGCATAAACAAACAAAATACAAACAAAAGAAAAATGAATAAAAACTCTATAGTTTACATTTGTTTCCCTACTTTTTAACTTTTTGTTCATATTTCTTTTTGTACTGTTATGTCTTCAAAGTTGTTGTAGTTCTTTTTTATTGGCTTATGTTTTCATATTTTCTACTTAAGATACAAGTAATTTGCATGCCACAATTATGGTGTGATAATGTTCCATGGGTTTGCGTGTTTACTATTACCAGTGAGTTTTATACCTTCAGTTAATTTATTATTGTTTATTAACATCACTTTATTTTAGATTGGTAAACTTCCTTTAGCATTTCTTGTAGTACAGGTTTGGTGTTGATAAAATTCCTCACATTGTGTTCGTCTGGGAAAGTCTTTATTTTTCCTTCATGTTAGAAAGATAGTCTTCCCTTCTAATTTTATTCTAGAATAACTTTTTCTTTCAGCACTTTAAATATCTCATGCCACTCTCTCCTGGCCTTTAAGGTTACCACTGAAAAGTCTGCTGCCAGATGTTTTGGAGCTACATTGTATATTATTTATTTTAAGTACTTTTTTATCCTTGGCCTTTGGGAGTTTGAATATTAAATGACTTGAGGTAGTCTTCCTTGGTTTAAATCTGCTTGGTGTTCTATAGCCTTCTTGTGCTTGGACAGTGATATTTTTCTCTAGGCTTGGGAAGTCTCTGCTATTATCCCTTTGAATAAACTTTCTACCCCTAGCTCTCTCTACAACTTTTTTTAAGGCCAATAACTCTTAGATTTGTCCTTTAAGGCTATTTTCTAGATCTTGGAGGTGTGCTTGTTTTTAATTCATTTTTTTATTTGTCTCCTCTGACTGTATATTTTCATTTAGCCTACATTCAAGCTCCCTAATTCTTCCTTCTGCTTGATCAATTCTGTTATTGAGAGACTCTGATGCATTCTTTAGTATGTCAATTGCATTTTTCAACTCCAGAATCTCTTTAATTATTTCAGTCTCTTGTTAAATATATTTGATAGCATTCTGAATTCCTTAACTGTATCATCTTGAATTTATTTGAGTTTCCTCAAAATAGCCATTTTGAGTTCTCTGCTTGATATGTCACATATCCCTGAGTCTCTGGGATTGGCTCATGGTGCCTTATTTAGTTCATTTGTGAGGTCATGTTTACTGGATGGTCTTGATGCCTATGGATTTCTCAGTGTCTGGGCATTAAAGAATTAGGTCTTTATTGTAGTCTTCACAGTCTAGGCTTGTTTATATCTTTCCTTCTCTGGAAGGCTTTCAAGATATTCAAAGGGATTTACATGTTGCAGCAGAAGTTTTTAGTCACTGCAAACATGTCTGCATTAGGGAGCACCTCAAGCTTAGTAATGTAATTTTTGCAGAGCCACAAAGATATCACCTTGGTGGTCTTGAATGACATCTGAAAGAATTTTCCAGACTACCAGGCAGAGGCTCTTGTTCTCTTCCCTTAATTTCTCCCAAACCAAGGGTCTCTCTCTCTCTCTCTCTCTCTCTCTCTCCTTTCTCTGTGTCTCTTCTCCCTGTTGAGTTACCTGGGAGCTGGGTTAGGGTTGACACAAGCACCCCAACTCATTCCCACTGGGACTGTGCTGGATCAGACATGAAGCCAGCACTCTACTGGTCTTACCCAAGGCCCACTGTAACCAGTACCTGGGTACCACTTATGTTTATGCAGGGACCCAAGGCTCTACAATCAGCAGGTTGTGAAGCTAGCCTAACCTGGGTCTTTTGCTTCAGGGCGGCAAGCTCTCCTGGGCTACCCTGAAGGAAAAGACCCCAGTTAGGCTAGCTTAGGCCTAGTCCCAGGGATTCAAATATGTTGTCCAGGAGCCGGGGCCTGGAGTCAGACAACTTAGGAATCTACCTGATGCTCTATTCCACAGCAGCTAAGAAGAGCCACTACCCATGTCCACCACTACGAAAAGCACAAAGTGAGTACTACCTGGTTATGGCTGATGTTCACTTAAGACCCAGGTGCTTTTAGTCAGCTTGTGGTGAATGCTTTCAGGCCTGAGACTGGAAAAGTATATAGGTGTCTTTACTTTTAAAAGACAGCTTTGCTGCATATAAAATTCTTAACTCTTGTTTGGCAGTTTTATTCTTCATGCCATTGAATATCTTTTCCCAGTGCTTTCTGCTTCTATTGCTTCCGTTAAGAAGTTAGCTGTTGGCCGGGTGCAGTGGCTCACGACTCTAATTCTAGCACTTTGGGAGGCCAAGGAGGGTGGATCACATGGTCAAGAGATCGAAACCATCCTGGCCAACATGGTGAAACTTCGTTTCTACTAAAAATACAAAAAAAGTAGCTGGGTATGGTGGCAAATGCCTGTAGTTCCAGTTACTAGAGAGGCTGAGGCAGGAGAATTGCTTGAACCTGGGAGGCGGAGGTTGCAGTGAGCCGAGGTCACGCCATTGCACTCCAGCCTGGTGCCTGGTGATGGAGTGAGACTCTGTCTGAAAAAAAAAAAAAAAAAAAAAAAAAAAAAAGTTAGCTGTTAATCTTATTGAGGTTGTTTTGAAAGTAAGAGTCATTTATATTCTTGCTGCCTTTACAGTTTTTCCTTGTCTTTTACTTTCAGCATTTCCAGTATGCTGTGTCTGTTTTAAACCTCCGTGTCTATTCTCCCTGGAGTGTACTGGGTTTATTAGATGTGAATATTAATATTTTTGTTTTTAAAATCATATTGAGGTAGTCTTCAGTCATTACATTTTCTGATTTTTTTCTTACCCATTTTTCCACCTTTCTTTCTGGTTCCTTCATTCATGTAAGTTAGGGTATTTAATATCATCCCACATTTCTCTGTGGCTCTCTTTTTTTTTTTTTTTTCATTCTTTCTTGGTTTTCTCCTGATATGATTTGTATAAATCTATGTTTGTTAGCTTATTCTTCTTCTATTTCAAATATACTATTGACACCTTCCTGTAATTTTTTTTAAATTTCAGTAAATTAAGTTTTCAATTCCATAATTTTTATTTGCTTCTTCTTTATAACTTCTGTCCCTTTACTGATAGTCTCTGTTTTGTATGCTGTCATATTATTTTTACTTCTTTAATCATGGAGTTTTTTTAGCTCTGCAAATATAAATGCTAATTTAAGTCTTCTGATAGATTTGACATCTGATCTCTGATCTCTGTCATAGGTAGTTTTTGTTTTTTCTGTGTTTCTTTTCTGGTGTTTGAGTAATATTTCTTTGTTTCTTTGAATGCCTTATTTTTGTGTGTGGAAAAAATGGATCATTTTAGATAGTATATTGTACTGACCCTAGATACTGGTCCTCTCTCCCTTTTGTGTTTGTAAGTACTGTTTGCTTGTTCATATGTGCAGTGACTGAGTTGGTGGATTATTTTAGTGAGGTCTCTCTCCAGTACAATTGCTCTACACACATGTAGTTTGAGTCTTAGATGTTGTCATCGAGAAGGGCCGTATAGTCATCTGGACTATGAAGACAGTGCTTTTAGTAAGGCTCTCTTCCTTAATTACACCAGCTCTCAGATTGCACTAGCTCTCCTTTTATTATTTTTAACAGTTCCCTGGAGTGTAAATCACTTTACAGATGAATCCAATCAAATTCTGATTCCTTTTAAGGAATAGTTGAAGTCACTGTTTTATTTTTGCTCTGACCCAGGAGCACTCTTCCCACTGTCTTATTCCAGGTCTCCTCTGCAAACTAACTGGCCAGCAGTTTAGTCTGCATCTTGGGTCCCCTCTAAAATTCCTTTTATTACAACCTCACTGTTCTTGAGAACAACTTTAGATTTGAAATTCTTCACTCTCCACTGCAAATAAAGTCTAATACTTTGAGAAGAAAGTAGGAGTTGTCTCTTTTATGTTTTTTTCTGCCATGCTCTTTTTACCAAGGAAAATCTCTGAGCTAGAGCTTTGGAACTAAATGTAGAACTATGGCAAGCTTCCCTCTGAAGGGCACTTCACTTTAGAATGTACCTGCTTGAGTGAACAGTAGCCTGTAGTCCTCTCAACTTACTTCTCTTGACATGGAACTACTATCTCAGCAGCTGGTGCAAGAGTGATTAGGGCTCCTGTATTCTCTGCACACAGTGTCCAAATAAACACTCAACTTTATAAGCAAGGATTGGGAGTGAGAGGGAGCCCCTATATCTTCACCGTAATCTCTAGGGCTTTGCCTCAATACCAGATAGCTTATATCCTGCACTTCTGCAAAAGAAAGCCCTCTGTTGGGGTGCTGGCTTAGGAGGAAGTCTAGTGTTCTCATATTCAGCGGTTCAGACTAGAGTCTGTTTACCTGAGCTTGGAGCAGAAAGATAGAATAGTCTTGGTCCAACTACTACAGGCTTTCACCTTTTCTTTTTTTAGCTATTTTTATAGAGTTGTTAAATAAATGTTTTCTCATTTGTCGTTCCTTTTTAGGACTCTTTCTAGAGACTTACTATTATATTGTATAGCAGTCATCAGTTTTACTGGGCACAGCTCAGCAGAGCACTCTACACTAACATGGTGGAAGTCAATCTATTGAATTGAGATGTTTCAAAGTGAAGTCTTGTTTTAACTGCTTAATCTAGGCTTCTGGGGCCCCATTTAACATAATTATAAGCAAATAACAGTTACTTGATCCTTACATTATTTTATGTTTAATGTATCAGTTTTAACGCTTCATAACATAGAGCTTCTTTTCAAATTATTCATGTGTTATTTATAAGGAACTCTATAATACTACTGACTTGTTTTTAAATGAAAGAATGGTTTTAACTCTATTTCACAGGTTTTAGAAGAACATGAAAATGATAAGATTCGATGCAGAAAAACAACTGTAACAAATATAATAATTTTTTTCTCTCATATTTATTATGTTGAAGTTGACATGATATATTAGATATGCATGGCTTGTATATATAAATAATGTTAGATGATGGATCATGAGATAGTTGAATTTAAAACAATGAGATATCTCCTTAGATAAGCATTATGCAAATATCAGACATAAAACAAAGACCATGGTAAGCCCACCCCTTTGATTACTCTTGAACACATGGAAATTGACTTTACTACTGATGAAATATTATAAAATCTTAAACCTGCTTCTATGTACTGTTAATTCATGGGTAGATTTTTAGGAATAACCAAGATTTATTGCAAAATATAAGATGAATAAAAAGTAAATTAAAATAGCTTGAGTCAATTTACATGCCACTTTAGAAACACATTAGTTTTATTTTACATCTTTCCAAAAGACAGATGGTTATTAGCTATGCTTTAAAATGAAACTTGTATACTATCCAAGTAGCAAGCAACATACCCAAGACTACATTGGCATAATTTAACAACTGCAATTATTGGGCAAGGCAGTCTGTGAAATTAATAGTCTCTGCATGCAGAGCTTCTAAATATATACTACAGTGCTTGGCAGAGGTGTGTTAATCTTTAATTCACAGTACTATCTAATAGACTCAGTCCTCCAGTTACTAACAAAATCCTTTATGCAAAATGAGGGTATTACTTCAAGAGTTAATGAAGTCACTATACACCTCATTTTCTACAAGTAGGTTTGCAATCACAGAAAGAATTGAGCTTGCAACATAATAAATATACCAGTTTTATTGCTTCAAAAATCCAGTACTTATACAAAATGCAGTTAATTTGTAACATTTGTAACTGTTGTTAAGCCATATAGTTGTTACACTGGTGTTGACTTTAGAAAATACTTCAATCAGAAACTGAAATTAGATACATTCACAAGTATTCCTTGTATAATTTTTTAAGTAACGTTTTTGCACATTAGCACTGCTTTGTAATGGCAAAATTTTTAAAAATGTTATAAGGTGAAATAATACTAGTTGACAATAATAAAGTTGTATTTTTCAACTAACTTTGAAGTGATTTACAAACACAGTTTCTTAAATCCCAACCTCCGATCTCTCATGTAACCTGTTGTAAAAATTGTTTTATTTGGAAAAGATAATATCTGTGTTTCAATTTTAGTAGATTACCTTAATATCATAGACGTCAGTATCCCAGTGAGAATCTTGTTTGTTGTAACTAATGAGTGCCCTCTGGAAGCTGATGGCAGACTATTACCATTATTCAAATTTATATGATCAGCTTATCCTATCTAGTCTCATTTTCAGTGATAGATAGATTAATAAGACTTTCTATATTTGTGTTATTTTTAAAGGAAAATAGCAGTGCCTCATACTATATTCTGAAGACTTGAAAGAATGACCCTATCATTCTTTTGACTCATTCTGAAATGACAACCTCATTCTTAGATTCCACCCAGACTGTCAGCATCTTCAGTGTAAAAACAACAACAACAACAACAACAACAACAAAAAAAACAGAATATAACTTCAAGTCAAATTAGACTTCGTAGAGGAAAAAATAAGTGGATATAACACAAATAGTTTAAAGCAACAGAGGAAAGGAAAGTAAAACATAAAATTTTGAAATGTGTTAATCATAAAAATAACTTATTAAACAATTTTAAAGCAATAATTATTAACAGATTAGGTAAGTAATATCTAATGTTTAAAATGAACATTAACGTATTGTTTATTAAAAGGTGTCTTTGTGGTATCATGGGGCTGTGGATGAAATTAGGTAATTCGTGAATATACTTGTCATGGTGCCTGGCATGTAGTGAGTTTGTTTCTTTTGATTAAGATGGTCTTTTACTATAAATGTAACCATTAATGGAGGAGGCAACAGAGGAGAATATCATGGGACTAGCTCCCCATGCTTTTCCCAATGGATATTTCTGTTCCATGAAAAGAAAAATATGTTAATAGAATGTTAAATAACAATAAAATAGCAAAGTAAAAAATACTAATGGGAGAACAGAATCAAGAAAAATGATACAACAGGTTATTTGAACAGTGGGTTTAAATGTAATACATTGAGAACTCAAGGGTTGGATGTTTTTGAAAGCCAGAAGAATAGGAATTTGTTAAGGATATTGAATTATCACCTAAGTCATTTCCCATGTTGACAACATTGGCAATGAGAGGTGTTTTTGTTGTTGTTGTTGTTGTGTGTGTGTGTGTTTTTTTTTTTCTGTGACTTCATTGGCTGCAGGTATCTCTAAGTAGATGGAAAAAAATACATTCCTCATGAGTGTTGGTAAAATATTCTGATGTAATTCAAAATGATCTTAGTATAAGGAAACAATTGTTGTCATGTAGAAGTTGCAGACATGTCTATTTTTGAAATATACATATAAAGATTATTTATGTCCATCATTTGATGAAGTATGAGAATAAGTAAGATTTAGTAATACATTATAATACAGGATAATTTAAGTCTTAAAATGTAGAATCCAAAAGTCTAATCTATTTGATAGGGGGGACACCATAGAAAAATATTTAGAATCCAAGTCTGAGAGTAACTTAAATCAATTCTGCCTTTATTTTATTGGCCACAGGTGCATGATATCATTCCAACTAAGAGCAAAGGGAGAAAGCATATGAACTCAGCCAATAATTCACAGACACCCACTGACAAAAAAACAGAAGATATTTATCTTTAGCAAAAATACAGGTAGTTACTAAGCTCATAAAGATGCTCACTAGTAATCCACTAAAACAAAATAAATCAGGAAATATATTGAAGAAGTTACTGCCATTCACTCTAAGTGGACATGTGTGAAATTCATTTCAAGAAATCAACTTTTGGCATTTTCATTCAAGTCTTTAAATTGTTAAACATAATTTAATCTCAATAATTTCATTTAGAAAATAATAATAAATGTGTTCAAATATTTATAAATAAATATATCATTATAATATTGTTTAAAGATCTGCTTAGATTGATTTTTAGTAATGTTAGGCCTAGATGTATTATACCTTTTTACTTTTTTGTACGTTTTTACATTTTGCCAATTCAATTAGATCAGATTATGTTATTTCAACACATTCTTAAGGAAAGAAATATAAAGCAACTGCATCAATAAGTATTAGGTTCCACTTTAAGTAAAAAAATCACGAAACAAAAATAGCTTCAACATAGCAGAAATTGTGTTTTATGATTAAAGTTAGAGGATAAGAAAGCAGGACTTTAGCTCAGTTTTATGAGTATCTCACTCAACCTCATTTGATCATATTATTTTACCATGCTCATATGCTTCAAATGTAAACTTGATGTATATCTTGTCATCATAATCATATTTGAGAAGAAATTGGTTTGGGGTGATAATTCTTCCTGGTCTAGCATTCCTGCACATGCTCTAATCAAAGAAGCGAATTTAAGAATGGTTTTACAAGCAAGCATCCTTGGAAAGACAAAACAGTCACTATCTCCAGAGAAATTTAGAGACATGTCTCCTAGCCAAAAACATTATACTCCCTCAGAGACATTTCAGGATAGGAATGTATTTTTCCTATTTGGAAAAGAGTTTTGCATACAGTCAGGATAATAAAGTAATGTCTTTCTCTGGGGAACATTATAAGATTAGGAGTTCCCCTAGCAGAGTGTTCCTTAGCAGTGAAACACACTTGTGTGCCTAGCATCTTCCCGGATCTGGTCTGCATTGCACTCATAGAGTGGGGTAAGTAGCACCAACATTAAACCAAAGCTAATGCTGCTTTCTGTCAACTTAATATAACCCATTTGTCTAAGTGCATTTGGACTCGTCGTTTTCTTGACAACTTCCATAAAAATTGTGGTAAGTTGGCCTAGGAGCTATGTTACTTCTTGGCAATTGCTTGACCACTTGACTTAGATTAAAAAAAAAGAAGTAAAAAGGCAAAGTAGACAGCTATTCTTTTAGGAGGATTCTTAGAACCCTACCATGCTGTACGTAGTAAGAATTGTTGAGGAGTCAAACAGAAGCTTAAGAGTGGCCAGGAATTATAGTTTGAACTGTAGCTGTGTTACCAGCACAGTTATCAGCAGCTCTATTATGAAGGAAGGAAAGTGGATGTCATTGGATGACTAGCTGTTGTCCTGTTGAAGCACTTATGCTCAAAAAAGAAATAAGAAACAATTGACAAGAAGACAATGCAGAGTGAAATTAAACTCATGAATGTAAGTACGACATGTGTTCACACAGAAGCAAATGTGGAGTGGTCTGATGAATGTAAATCAGTGTATTGGCTAAAATGGACAGTTAATGATAGATATTAAGTCAAATGTTTAAAATACAGTGAAACAGTGCTTAATGACAGGGATACATTCTGAGAAAGGCATCATTAGGTGATTGGTTGTTTCACAAACCTAATACTATATATATACACAAACATGGTGGTATAGCTTGCTACACACTTAGGCTATGTGGCATAGCTTACGGCTCCTAGGCTACAAACCTGCACTGCATTTACTGTACTGCATGTTACTGTACTGAATAATTTAGGCAGTTTTAACACAATAGCAAGTGTTAGTGTTTGTGTATCCAAACACATCTAGATATAGAAAAGATGCAGTAAAAGTGTCACATTATAATCTTAAAGGGACCACCATCATGTATGCGGTCTGTCAACAGAAACGTCATTGTATGGTACATGACTGTAATATATTTTAAACTTCAGCCAGATTTTAGGACAAGTTTTGAAATAGAGTGAGGACACATGCTGACAAATTTGTTTAGAGTAAGAAACAAAGAAGCTGAACATTCAGCTAGTGTGTCTTCAGGGGAATATTCAGTTGACAATCAGGACAGTGGGCATTGCAGGAATATGCAGGAGTGACATTTAAGAAAGCAAATGTGTTAAGAATATGAGGATATTAAGGCACTACCCAAGAACTTTATCACCAGTTTTGGCATAAGTTGATTTTACTTAAACGAATACTGATAAAACATAAAATCTGGTATTTGGGTAGTATGAAATAATTCAATATTCCATGGAATGAAGTTTTCCCCTCTGAGGTTATTGTAATTATAAATCTGTAATACAGTAGAGAGAGAAGTATTGTAGCTCACTAAAAGATACATTTAAATACTTTAAGCAATTTCTCAGTCCATTTTGAAGAGGAATTAAAATAAGTACTAAAACTGTCAAGCATCAGATTTAGACCTTTGGTGGTAGTGATTTTGTTTTATTTTCTGTAATTAAACCTGTTTACTCATTTTCTAAAATTCTGCAGCAGGTATAAAGGCAGTTTAAGAAAACCTAATTGTATTGAATAAATTTAGAAGGATGTAATCTTGTTATTAATTGTCATTCATTTGTTTTATTTGCATATCATGATGGCCTTATCTATTTTCCAATTAGTTTCCCCTGTTTTTAGTTATCAAGTGATTGCAACAGAAAAATCTCAACGTATTTTATTATGAGTTTGGTAAAAGTGCCCGATTTAGCAGATAATTACACTTTTCAAGACACTTTTATAGGCTTTTATTTCATAGCCCATGAAGCTCAATATTTCGTGAATTTTATAGTCCATGAAATAAAGAGCTGGTGTAGCAATAAGTTAAACCATTTATGTTTCAAAAATGAATGTTAATTCTGAGATGCATTATGCTATAGGCCAATTGCCTAATGAGTTTGAGAGTAATTTTATTTTTATATATTTAGATCAGACTCTTTATCATATAAACACATTTTTTACTCAAGAAAAAGTACAAGATGAAAGAAATCAGGCAAAATGTGGAATAGATTTCTATCTCTGATTTCAATCGCTATAAAGATAGACACATCTCTCTATCCTCTAGGGTTCATTTCAGTGCTATATAACCTGAACTGAGGTTTGAAGAAAACCTTGAACTACTATCAAATACAGAGAAATGCAGGACATATCAAGAGGTAATAAAAACGCATCAATTTCAGTCTATAAAATCATAGAGTATTCTTTCTTAGAGTGGATCTTATTTTGAATGGAAGCTGAATAGCTCTTATCCTTGTGTGAAAAGAATGAGCTTTTGTGGAAAATGCACCTTTATTTGAACATGGACACAGGTACAGCAATGCTTCCCATACTTTAAGTTGAATGTTTCTTAATGTGGGTTCCATGGAACGTGAGAGAATAGAAAGAATTTTGTGAAAGAGAATTCTGTGATTAAAAAAGAAAGAGAGCTACATTAAACAAATTTAAACTTTTTTTTTTTTTTTTTTTTTTTTTTTTTTTTTTTTTTTTTTTTAGGCAGGATTTCTAAGAGATCTATAGGTACAGCATTCAAGAAAAGGGTCCAACAGGTGGTAGGCATTGTATCGTTTTCCAAACCCCTTTCACAGAGAGATGCAGATTTACAGAGCTTCACCCAAGTCTAGTTTTCCACAGAACCATTTCGTTAAAAAGTGACTTAATAATTCTACAAATTTACTCACATTCCAAGTGTTCAGACAAGAATTCCTCACAAACAAAAGTTATTCCCTCTTAACCGAGTATAATTTAGGTTTGAAGTAACCGTGTCAGGGTCATGCGAAAGAAGCCTCTTTTCTCTGCCATTTCTGTCCCATAGCATCCATACAATCCAATCAGTCAATTATTTTAAAAATATTTTATTGTAAGCTGTTATACACGAAGAAGTGTACTGAGTACTCAAAGAGAAATAAATGCAATTTATGGCATATCAATTTTTCTGAGACTATGTCTTCTACCAATGTTCTGGTCTATTTGATATCACCCATTGGAATCACTCCAAGGCAAGCAGCAATGTCAGGCTAAGCCCTAAGCACCTTTTGAATTGGCTTTACATATATTTAAAGCTCCCAGTAGTGCTAAGAGGTAACTCCTCTAAACTGCCCTGTTTTGCAGTTAAGGAAGCAAGATCATGGAAGGCACAGAGTAAGAAAGTGGCTAAACCTAGTTTCAAACCCAGATTTCTGATGCTAGAACTCTGTCTCTTTACCACCATATTCGCAATTTGCAGATCGTTCTGTCAACTGGTAGCATTAGTCAGGCGCTGGAACAGAAGCCAACAATTTAGGTTTCAAAAATTGTTCTTCCTTTTAATAGCCGTGTAACTGTGTGCATATCACCTAACTTCTTTGAGTTCAGGTTATTCATCTATATAATTATGTTAATAATTATGTTCATTATGCCTCATTATATGTCTATCTCATAAGATAGTAGATTTTAAACTTTTCTAAATAGCAAGAACTTTTTTTTTGAAGCAAATGAAATGTTATTCAGAAATTCAATTAATAAGAGATAAAAAGCAATTTGTTCTGGATGAAAAAGGGGTGGCAGGTAGCATTGAAAAAGAGGCTAGTTCAACTTCACGTTTTCCCTCCTTCCTCATGGCCCTTCCCACCACAGGCTATCTTAATAACAACTTTGCATATCGATAGGGCTAAAGATACATTTTGAAATAATTTGCTATTTAAATATTCTCATGTATATAAATTGCCAAACATAATAAAGTATTAAATGAATTAGTGATATTATGTTGCTGATTTACTAAGGCAAATCTGTTCCCGAAACATTTTCTAGGACAGAGTACCTTCCAAACATTATTTTGATAAAATCTAATGCCGGTAGCATAGGGCGAACACATTCATTTTTTAAAAATTACATTCTTAAAATGCATGGCTTTAATCATGCATGAGAATTATTTTCAGAATCCTAAACTGTCTAATAAGATTTTTGTTAATATTTGCATATTTACTGAAATTTTGAAACGAAATGTGTGTATAGGGGTGTGTTTGTGTGTGTGTGTGTTTGTGTGTGTGTGTGTGTGTGTGTGTGTGTGTGTGTGTTTCATTTTGAGATGAAGTCTAGCTGTGTTATCCTGGCTAGAGTGCAGTGGCATAATCCTGGCTCCCTGAAACCTCCGCCTCCTGGGTTCAAGTAATTCTCCTGACTCAACCTGGTCTCAAATTCCTCACCTCAAGTGATCTGCTTGCCTTGGCCTCCCAAATGCTGGAATTACAAGTGTGAGCCACCAGGAAGAGCCTAAAACAATATTAACTGTTCAGTTTTTATTTCCAAGAATATAGAGTTTTATTAATGCAAAATGTAATCTTAATTTTTTTTGTACCAATGAATACAGACAGAAAATAATGTTTCTAACAGAAATTTCTACTAATGTATTGTCAGTCAAAATTTAATCGAAACTTAATTTTTTATATGTCCACCACAAACTAAACAAATTCCAAAAGCAAATAAAATGTTTAATTGAAAAATAAAATTGGGATGTTGTATATCTCTTGTTTATATTTGAAGAGGCTGAATGGAGTTCACAGTTTTATCAGAATCAATATATAGAATATAATGTAAATTTTTATACATTTCTAAGTTTTTAAATAAAAGAATATGCATTTAAAAGGAAATCCATTTTTGAGAAGAGTGAACTATGTGTACTACCAAAAATTAAGACATGAATGTGTTCAAATTATATGCATGCAGTTGACCCTGAAAAACACAGTTTGAATTGTGTTGGTCCACTTATTCATGAGTTTTTTTCAGTAATACATTGGAAAAAAATTTGTAAATTTGTGACCATATAAAAATTTTGCCTAGCCTAGAAATATTTTTAAAAATTCAGAAAAAGTTGTGTGTGTCATGAATGCATCAAATATATATAGTTACTAGACTGTTTATATCTTTATCAGCTGTTATTATTGTTAAGGCTTCCAGTCAACATCAGTTACGTTTTTTTAGGGAATCAAATCTTATACATTTAATTTTGACTGTGTGTGAGGTCAGTACCTCTAATTCCTGTGCAATCCAAGGGACAACTGTAACTTATGTTATTCTCTATCAAGATTTCATTGACTACTTTAGTCCACTTTCATATCTCCCTTCTTTCAATGCTATGTATAAATAACATTTATAGGAATTAATTTAGTATATGAGCTGCTATGAAAATGTAATAGTTTCAATCTAAAAGACATGACCACCTTTCCTTCCCTGTAGACCTATTCTTCTCTACTGGAATGCTCTCCCCTTTATTCTAATATCTGCCTTCCAGTGATACAAAAACAATTGCAAATCACAAACAATAGTATATGTATATATATTTATGTTTGTCTTACACACACACAAACATATATATGTATATTTATGTGAGACAGAGTATATAAACATATATAATATATAATATGTATTAGAAAAACAGTAAGTCATTTTCAAATATTAATATGACTGTCCTTATATAATTTTTCAGAAAAATAGGGGCAATGGTGGCACTACAAAACTGCTAAGGCCTGCTCACTTGTGCAAGACGGGCTTAGCTATCAGAACCAATGAAAATAATTTAAATATTGTTTACTTTCACCCACCTCTGTCTTAGGGGAGAGGAAATGTTAGTTCTTTTACTTCTGTGTAGTTTACATGGATTGGCTATTTAGTATACCCTTTGTTTGCTGTAGATTTTGAGATAAATCCAAAGATAGATAAAAGAAGTTGTATCAAATTGGAATCTTAGTGAGAATTTTTACTTCTTCCTCCCCATTATATACTCGCAGGAGACCAGAGCTTTCAAACATGTGACCGCTGGGCTTCTGCTTATTGGCAGTTTGAATGATGACCTATGGATTTCTTAGTTGATACAAATTTGCCAGTAAGGACAGCAGAGCAGCTAACTGTAATAGAATGATTCATTCATACTTCTGCCCAGGCCCTTATCTGTACTCTTAGGGTTGCAAATGTGAAATAGGGAAAGTTTTGGCATATGATGCCAAAACTCTCCCAGATACTACCTTAGGCTTACAAGAAAAAATAGAGGACTAATTAACCAGTCTATTTGAAACAACAACAACAAAAAAAAAACAATGCTTAAACTACTCATAAAGAGAGGACAAGAATAAAAAATGGCCAAACTAGACCTTATTTTTCTTTGATATGGTAAACATATTATCTGGTTATGTGTATCTCATGTAATTTTGAGACTGCTGCCTCTAAAGCCAATTTAAAAATTTTATAACCTCTTCCTCGAAAGATAACAGTGTTTATTTTAAAATGCCATATACACAACTCTTAACACGTACCTGCAGATTTTTCCCTAAGTAACTGTAGACCTATTGAATTAGAATTTCCATGGAAAGGCCTCAAAATCTTTTATTTTTTTATAAATAGGTAATATATTTCCACTGAAGTTGAAATTTGGGCAATGTTCATCTAGATAACCATTTTGAAAAATGCATAAGCAAGAGAGGGCTTAAACAATTTGTTTTATTTACTGTAGCTTCACCAGTGTGTATCACAAAATCTGGCACATAGCAGATACTCTGATAGAAAAAGGTTTTTAGATGATTTTTAAAAAGACTTGAAATAAGTATAACCAAGTTTAGAAATGAGACAGAGAAAACGTTGGTGAGCATTTTAGAAATGTTTTGGATATTTACTTTATTCTTCTTCTTTCCTCTTCAGTTAACTATATAAAATTCTGTAATTTTTGGATTATTTGTTAACTTTTCCTTTAATAAACTCAATTGCTTACAGTCAGTCAGATAAAGCCTTGGCTAGCTCTGTTATTATAGTTCATTGACCTAACATCTTGAATTTTTCATAAGCCGGAATAGGTCATGAAATACCATGTTGTACAAATACAATCATTTTTGCTAGAACTTTTTATGTGTCCAAATTTCCTGAATTGTACCAGTCCCAGTTAGGTGGCTGGTTCCATTCCAGTAACAATTAAAAATTCTTGCTATAATCCAATTTTACTGTTCAAGAAAAAGAGATTAGGAGAAAAATATTAGGTTCCCAAATACAAATACGCCAATAGAAGTCAACAAGTATAATGAAACCCAGATCTGCCTGGCTCCAGGTTTTTGCTCTTAAGTAGTGCAGTATAGTATTATCTTTTTAATTAACTTTTCTTGTTTGTCAAATCAGAAAAAGTCCATATGATTACCTTACTTCAGTGTTCTGATTTGATTTGCCATAGGCTTTATTAATTCCTTTATTTTAAACAGCTTTATTAAGGTATAATTGAAATACCTAAACTGCACATGTTTAAAGTGTTTATGCACTGCTCTAACTATTCACCCATAAACCATGGCAATAATTGAGGTAGCAAACATGTCCACTACCCTCCAACATTTCTATGTGCCCCTTTATAATATTTCCATCCAGCCTTTCTCCAATCTCCTTCCTCCTTCCTTCCTCCTCGATTCTTCCACAAAAACCCCTGAACTGCTGTCTGACCGTACACATTAGTTTACGTTCCTAAACTTTTACAAAGAATCATACAGAATATACTGTTTTCAATTTTAATTATTTTTCTCAGCATAGTTGTTTAAAAATTCATACATTTTATTAGCAGTATCAATATTTTTTTCCTTCAAATTGCAGAGTAGTATTCCATTGTATGACTATACTAGTTTATTTGTTAATGAACATTTATTTTGTTTTGTTTTACAGAAGTTTTTTTTTTTTTTTGGCTGTTGCAAATATAGTGGCTATAAAATGTGTAAACAAGTCTTTGTATGGACTTACTCTTTTATTTCATTTGGGGAAATATATAAGAGTAGAATGGCTGAATCATATTATAGGTGTATGTTTATCTCCGAGAAATTGCAAAACCATTTTACAAGGTGATTACCTCAATTTGTACTGCCTCAAACAGCATATGAGTCACACAGCCTCCACCTTCATTCGTTTTCTTTTAAATAGCCATTTTTACAGATGTGCAGTATGTCTTTCTGTGGTTTTAATATACATTACCCTAATGACTAACAATGTAGAAGAGATCTTCATATACTTATTTACCATCTATATAGTATCCCCTTTGGTGGACTGCTTGTTGAAATTTTTCCCTGATATTTTTATTGGCTTTGTTGTATATTATTAAGTTTTGAGATTATTTTATATTCTTTGGACAAAAGTTTTTTGTCAAGTATATGATTTGTGCGTATGTTCACCCAGTATGCAGTTTATATCTTCATTTGCTTACCAGTGACTGTTGAAGAACAGATTCTTAATTTCAGTTGAGTATAATTTTTCCATCTCTTTCATAGATCATATTTTTAGTTTGTATCTGGAAATTTTTTGCATAACCAAGGTTAGCAAAATTTGTTGTTATATTTTATTCTAGATATTTTACATTTTACATTTCCATTTAGATCTATGAGTTATTGTTGTTGTTTAGTCTTTATTTCATAATCATAAATTTAACTCTGCAATCCAGCTATGCATGGGAGGGAACAAGGAAAACATGGAACCCAAAGAAACTGTAGCGAGAGCACAGATTCTAGGATACTTAGAACAAATGGGGTGGAGGGGTTCTCCTCTGAGCTACAAAAGGAATGGTCTAGTGGTTAAGATAAAATGCAAGTCAAACTTATTAGAGTTGTCCACAGTCAGCAATGGTGATCTTCTTGCTGGTCTTGGTATTCCTAGACCAAAGTGCTCCTCCACAATATTCATGCCTTCTTTCACCTTGCCAAAACCCACATGCTTGCCATCCAACCACTCAGTCTTGGCAGTGCAGATGAAAACCTGGGAACCATTTGTGTTGAGTCCAGCATTTGCCATGGACAAGATGCCTGCATCTGCATGCTTTAGGATGAAGTTCTCATCATGAAATTTCTCCCAGTAGATGGACTTGCCACCAATGTCATTATGGCATGTGAAGTCATCACCCTGACACATAAACCCTGGAATAATTATGTGAAAGCAGGAACACTTACGACCAAATCCTTTCTCTCCAGTACCCAGAACATGAAAGTTTTCTGCTGTCTTTGGAAACTTGTCTGCAAACAGCTGGAAGGAGACACAGCCCAAGGACAGGCCGTGGATGGCAATGTCGAAGAACATGGTGGGGTTGACCATGGCTGATACTACAAGCCTCCAGGTGGCGGCAGCGTCTGCAAAGCCTCTGAGTTATTTTAACTGACTTATATGATGCAAATGATATATCAAATTTTCATATGGATTTAAATCGTTAAAGCATTCTATGTCGAAAAGACTGTCTTTTTTCAGCTTCATTGTTTTGCACTTTTGTAAAAAATCATTTACCATATATATATATGGGTTTATTTTTGAATTCTCTGTTATGTTTCATATTTCTATTTTGAAACCATCACTTGTTTAATATAAATTTACATTATATATTTAAATTTTGTTTTAATTTATTTAGGTCTGCTGAACAATCATATAACTTTTAGAATATGATTTCAAATTTTTGTTTTAAAAATCCTGCTGGGGTTTTGATTGGAAGTGTAGTGAATCTATAGATTGGTTTGAAAAGAATTGTCATCTTCTGATTCTTCTGATTGAGGCACACGTTGTCTTCTGATTCGTGAATGTAATATGTTTCTCTATTTCTTTAGGGTTTTTAAAATTTTTATCTCATAATGTTTAGAGATCCTTAACAACCTTTAAAAGATTCGTTTATATTTTTTCATATTTGAATGTTATTTTAAACAATAATGTTGAAATTTTAATTTTCAATTGCTTTTTCTGGTATATAGAAATGGTTTTGATTTTTATAAGCTTCTGGCTTTTCATGGCTACCACTTTATGAAGATGGAAAGAGAGTTAATAGGTGTAGCTCTAAGTTAACAGATCCTGCTGTTCTTATAAGCTTAACAAAAGTTTTTGAGTGAATGTGTTTAGTTTGTTCTGTGCCTCTAATTACTTTTTAGGGGTCCTGAAATGGCTGAGTTTGATATGTTTGCCTTTTTTTGAGGAGAAAACTCACTGAAATTCTGTACGTCCTAAGTCCACAAACCCATGTTTATTAAGCAATTCAATTACATGTTTTTGTAAAAAAAATTTATTTATGTCCATACAAGTTCTGAGTTCTGGTTTCTTTTTCTTTGTTTAGGGCTTCAGATTATTTAAAGTAGATTTGTCCACACTTGTCCAATGTTGATATTCTTATTTACTAGTTGGTGCCTAGAGACATTCATCATGTTGTTTCCTGAGGCAATATTCTTTTTTTTTTTTTTCCAATGATGGTTTCAGAATTATCTTTTTTTTTTAAATTGCATTTTAGGTTTTGGGGTACATGTGAAGAACATGCAAGATTGTTGCATAGGTACACACATGACAATGTGGTTTGCTGCCTTTCTTCCCCTCACCTGTATCTGTCATTTCTCCCTATGCTATCTCTTCCCACCTCCCCACCCCCATCCCTCCCCCATTTCCCCCCAATGGACCCCAGTGTGTAGTGCTCCCCTCTTTGTGTCCATGTGTTCTCATTGTTCAACACCCACCTATGAGTGAGAACATGTGGTGTTTGATTTTCTGTTCTTGTGTCAGTTTGCTGAGAATGATGGTTTCCAGGTTCATCCATGTCCCTATAAAAGACATGAACTCATCGTTTTTGATGGCTGCATAATACTCCATGGTGTATATGTACCACATTTTCCCTATCCAGTCTATCATTGATGGGCATTTGGGTTGGTTCCAGGTTTTTGCCACAGTGCAATCGAGTTAGAACTCAGAATGCAGAAACTAACTCAGAACCGCACAGCTTCATGGAAACTGAACAACTTGCTCTTGAATGTCGATTGGATAAACAATGAAATGAGGGCAGAAATAAAAATGTTCTTCAAAACCAATGAGAACGAAGACACAACATACCAGAATCTCAGGGACACATTTAAAGCGATCTCTAGAGGAAAATATATAGCAACGAGTGCCCACATGAGAAGAAAGGAGAGATCGAAAATTGACACCCTATCATCAAAATTGAAAGAGCTAGAGGAGCAAGATCAAAAAAAACTCAAAACCCAGCAGAAGACAGGAAATAACTAAGATCAGAGAAGAACTGAAGGAAATAGAGACACAAAAAACTCTTCAAAAAATCAGTAAATCCAGGAGCTGGTTTTTCGAAAAAATCAACAACATAGACAGACTACTAGCCAGATTAATAAAAAAGAAAAGAGAGAATAACCAAATTGATGCAATAAAAAATGATAAAGGGGTTATCACCACAGATTCCACAGAAATCCAAACCATCATCAGAGATTATTACAAACAACTCTGTGCACATTAAATAGTAAACCTGGAAGAAATGGATAAATTCCTGGACACCTGCATCCTCCCAAGCCTAAACCAGGAAGAAGTTGAAACCCTGAATAGACCAATAACAAGGTCTGAAGTAGAGGCAGCAATGAAGAGCCTACCACCCCAAAAAAGCCCAGGTCCAGATGGGTTCACAGCCGAATTCTACCAGACATACAAAGAGGAGCTGGTACCATTCCTTCTGAAACTATTCCAGACAATCCAAAAAGAGGGAATCCTTCCCAAATCATTTTATGAGACAAACATCACCCTGATACCAAAACCCAGCAGAGACTCAACAAGAAAAGAAAATTTCAGGCCAATATCCATGGTGAACATAGAAGCAAAAATCTTCAACAAAATACTGGCAAGCTGATTGCAACAGCATATCAAAAAGCTTATCCACCATGATCAAGTAGGATTCATCCCAGGGATGCAAGGATGGTTCAACATATACAAGTCTGTAAACGTAATTCACCACATAAACAGAACCAAAGACAAAAACCACATGATTATCTCAATTGATGCAGAGAAGACCTTTGACAAAATTCAAAAGCCCTTTATGCTAAAAACCCTCAATAAACTAGTATCTCAAAATAATAAAAGCTATTTACGACAAACCAACAACCTGAGGCAATATTTTTAAGAGGTGTCCTGGTATGGAGCTGCACTGGAAGGTAGGTCAAATGAAGATAAAGTTGAACTCTGGGGCTCAAGTGATTCTCCCACCTCAACCTCCTGAGAAGCTGGAACTATAGGCATGCGTCACCAAGCCTAGCCCAATGACCTATAATTTCTAACATGAAAATCACTTATTAGTTAAACAAGCCAAAGTGATCACCTCGGAGTAACATTACAGATTAATTTTAAAATTATCAAATCAAAAGCTCTATAAATGAGAAAATAAGTATTTAGTAATTTGAACAATTATTTATAAGACTAAAAATAACTCAACATTTAATTAAAAATATTGTTATCTTTTACTTCAGACAGGTCTTTCTTCATCAAGCCATTTAGCAAAGTTGTTAATCAAAGGTAAATGACCATATTAACTACACAATTTATCCAAACATATATTTTAAAATATCAAAGATAAATAGATAAAACCTTTCTACATTTAAAAAATAATGTTTAATATATGCATTTGCTAGAAAAGATATTTGCTTATCAGCTATTTTTATGTCAAACATTAAGGACAGTTTTAATTAAGTTTAATAAAAGTAACTATTAATTAAAATCATATTTTGAAGGCAGCAAAATCAACATGTTTTACATGTAAAAACAAAGATTAACAGATTTTGGAACAAAATTACTTACATATATTTGCCAATTAAAATTAGAAATTCTGTTACAAAAAGGAAAGAAATGTAAGACATACTATTTTTTCATTAAATTCTTGAATAGATTGTCACCATAGTAACTAACAGACACATCAGGAGAAAATCATTCACATATATATTTTTGCAGGTGACTCTCATTCTCCCAATCTTTCTTTCAGCTGCCTCCATAACTAATATTATTAGAACCAAAACTAATATTAGTAGGGAAACAGGTGTTCACCTGAGAAGCATTGCTTTCCAGCAGAATTAGCTTGTAAATTGCACATATAAATTGAATAATATGCATTTAGTCTTTAGTCTGTAATATCAGTTTCTGCTTAATTAATTAATCCTCTACCTCTTTCTTTCTAATAGGTAGAGGATCATATGGGATGAGTGGGATAAATTTCTTAGAGGACTACATCCAGAAGACTAAGTGTTGACAGATGCATCATCTTAACTAATGGGTTATAGAATAAAGTATGGGTTATAGAATAAAGTATTTCAATATGGAGCAATTTACAATTGCCTCTCTAATACTATCAGTTGATGTCATTTATTATAATGTATACTATGTTACAAAATCATACTGAAGTCAAGAACCTTCTGAGTTAGACATTTTTTCATATTTCCTGGATGAGCATATAGTGACTCAGAAACTTATAGTAACTTGACTACTATTTACAGCTAGTAATCAGTGGGACAAGAATGCCAAACCATGCCTGTATATTTATAAAACTAAAGATTTTTCACTACAATGAACTGTCACGTTCTTATTACACTTAGAAGCCAGATGGCATATTGGAAATACTCATTCACAGCCTGTTCTAGTTTGATCTTTCCTAGTTATCTGATACCCAGAACAACTTTATTCACATGATAAAGTTTTGAGAAATGATTACCGATTTAACTTATTCTTGTATCCTATTTTATAGTACGTTACAAAAATACATGAATAATACAATTAGTAGGGTTATCCTCATGATCATCAAAATACAAAAGATAAAAGAAGCAACTGTAACTGAAAGCACATCCAGAGTTTCATAACAATCAAAGCTGAAAGTTTAACCATACAGATTCCTTAGCTTTCGTCCTTGAATAAAACAAAACATACTAGTGCATCAGAAACATCAAGCTGTTTTCTAGCTATGAATTCTAAAAAAAAAAAAAAAAAAAAAAAAAAAAAAAAAAAATCACACAATTGTCTCTGGCAAAACAATATTGTTTATTCCAGAAACAATTGAAAATAGAATTGATGATTCCCTAAATGGCATTTTTTTAAAAAATGCAGGGCTATTGGATGAATGAGCATTTCCATTTTTGACTCTGGAGGACAAAATACTAAGATGCATTTGGGAAAAGCCATTTGTACAGTGTCCTCGAGAATTGTGCACTCTATAGAGGATAGACTTATTTTCATGAGTATGTAGTCCTATTAAACCAAATTAATTAGCTTCTTGTAATATATTCTGCTACACATGTAAATTGTTTTATATTTACATTTTATATTTACATTCATCTTAATTGTTGGAAAATCAGGTATGTCTGTAGATGTAAATATATGGAAAAGTAGGTAACATTACAGTTTAAATACAGCATATTCATTAAAGAAATCATGAGATAAGCAAGTATCTTACTATAATTACTTAATGTTAAGATACATATTTTAACAATTATGTACTTCAAAAAAATTTTATGTGAGCAGTAAGGTGAAAGCTGGTGGTGATGCAGGACAGGTGAGCCCCACTTTGGGCTTAGCCTGCAAGGGTTCTTGTCTTTGGCCAGAAAAGAATTCAAGGATAAGCTGGTGGTAGGGTAGAAGAAAACAGCTTTGTTGAGGTGGCCATGTTACAGTTCCAGGACTGATCTTTTAGAGGAGGGCTATTCCTATTCATCTTAATTGTTGGAAAATCAGGTATGTCTATAGTTGTAAATATATGGAAAAGTAGGTAGGCAGTGTGCTGAAAGTAGCAGCTCAGGGCAGTTTTGCAGTCACATTTTTACCTCCTTTTAATTATGTGTAGATTAAGGGGGGGTAAATGCAGAAATTAATAGGGAAAGTGTAGTAACTTCTGGATCATCAGGTCATTGCTATAGAAAGAGGCAGCAATGCCTGTGTGTTGCCATGGCAATGATAAACTGACATGACAGGCTGGCATGTCTTAGGGAAAGCTGCTTCTGCCCAGTCCCTGTTTTAGTTAGTCCTCAACTTGGTCCAGTGTCAGAGCCTTGCCTCTAGAGTAATGTCCCACCTCCTACCTCAGTGGTAATTAGAATTAAACATAACATTCAGTATCTTTAGTCGAGAAGAACCAACTGACTGCATAATTCAAGCAAATGCCTCTTGTCATTGTTAGCCTCTGTGTTTCTTCTAGAATAATTCTGTTTTATTTTAGTTTGACAACAATGATGAAGAAATGGTGGATTAGAATAACAGTGGTCTGCCTTCTTTTGAGTACTATTATTAGAATGTCCACAAATTGGTAACTGTGGTTAAGTTCTCACTTTGGTATTTTCATAACTTTCTTATAAGTATTCTTATAAAAATTATTAAATTGAGTGAGGTCTGTTTTTCCTCGAATGCATCTTTGCATACTAATGGATGTATTTGGCAACAAGTATATTCTCTTCTAAAATTCACCAATTATCACTCACATAAGCTATTAAAATACCTTTTTAATTTTCACTAAGTGTGGTGTTATCATGAATAAGTAATTTATTCTATATTAAACTTATTTTTGCTTTGTGCAGAAATTCACTTTACATAATTTTCAATAAAATTCTGTTTCTATTATGCCAGAGATAGGTATCTGAATTCTACCAAAGGCCTACGTGCCTGTCTCAATTACAGGCGTACTTGTTATTATTCTGATTCTCCCAGGTTTTCTATTGTTTTCCGTTATTTTTCTTCATTTATTTGCTTCTATGTTTCTATCTAAATCATTTATTCTTTAATTCTATCTTTACATATTTTCTTCAGATAATATTGAGTGTATCCTGGCTTTTTCTGAAAAGTAAGTTAATATTTTGTTTTGAGACCTTGACATTTTTTACTAAATATTTCATTAACCTTTTAATACTTATAGCAGCACAAAGGAAGATGACTGCTTGAATTTCCAGTTTCTTCCTATGGATTGTAACACATAGTGTGAAGTCAATCATCCAATATATAAAATTTGGGTTACTTTTTATCTAAATGCATTCCCTTGCTAGCACTTACATGGAAACTTGTTTGTCAATGCATGTCTATTTCTGTTCTTCCATTCCTCCTGGACAACTTACCCCCTACCAGTTTGAGGAATAAATGGCTGATTTTATGTTCTCTCTCCATAATTCACTCCCTGGAGAACTGTTGTGATTGTCACCAGGAATCATCAGTTCTTCAGAGTCTATTTAAGGATTCTGCAATAAAAACTGAAGAATGGGATCTGCTTTCCTATTTTTGTGAATAAAAGTGCATTCAACCACTTGCTAGACCATCCAACTGAGACATATTCTGTCCTTCAGTGGTCCAAATTGTGTTCCCTTTCTTAGATAATCACCATATCATATATGGTTTCAGTGAATATGGAGATAGTACAAGTCAAAACTACTAGACTTGCTCAAATCAGTCACTTTTGTTAAATCACTATACATCAACATATTTTCAAATGTATTATGAATTTTGTGCAGCTCTCAGTCTATGTTACTCTGTGTATTTATTTTTATAGTATATTATCCACCTTGCAGTATGCAAAGTATACGCATGTACACTGCAGTTATTAACAGCCAGCAGAATAGGGTAGAAAGTGCAAAGAATTTGATTCCATAACACCAAGTTTAATTCTTAATGCCAAAACTTATTAGTTCTTGTTAGTTTTAGTAAATTACTTACATCCCTGGAGCATAGATTTCTTCATATATATGATGTGCCATTATATTTCCACTGTTATGAGGATTAGGATTAAGCAAGTATCTGCTTATCACTGACAATCAGTAAATTCTAGTTGCTATTAATATAATTGCCCAGTGCAAATGTAGCAAAGCAACTAACGCTACATCTTCTAGTCCCTTGAGAAAATGAGTCAGGATTAGGTTTTAAGCATTTTAAAATGACAATGCATGTCACAAATAAAGGAGCCTGCATGGTGACATAAGTATTTTCTAGCACTTACAAAATTAAAGACTAAAATGTGTTCTTATCATCTTAATTATCCAGATGAATAGTAAAAATTAGTCAATCAAGGTACTATGGTATAGATCAGTGGAAATACAGTTTATCAAACACTAGAAATTAAGCTGTTAATGGCTTCCATTTAAAATATTAATAAAGATTTCATATTTATATAAATTTTAGAAATATGTTATGCTCCTCTATCCCCCTTGGAGATTGAGTTTATTTATTAACACAGGAATATTTTCCTCAGTCTCAAATAAATTATCAAAAATTGTAACTATGCTTTAAAAAATTACTAAAACTTGTTTTTCACAGAACACCTAATTACTCATATAGTACTATTTTTAGATATGGCTTAGGAAGTTAATAATGCTGGTTAGGAAACTATCATTACACATATAACTTTAATACATTTCATGATATTCATGGTACATGGTAGTGATCAAGAAATTGTTTTGAGTGGCTAAGTGAATACTTGGCACTTTACATATCTAAAACATTTCTATATCTACCTATTTATCTAGGTTGTGCTATTTTAGAATTCACTAGGCAAACCATATGCCACACTCACAAAAATAAAAAAGAGAGAAACAGAGGTTTTCCTGATTTAAGCATTTAATGAAATACATGAGTAACAATTGTGCATATAACTTCTCTTAGTTTGCATTATTTTGAAATTTTTCTTAAGACATTCTTTTCTAATATATAGACCCTGCCTAGGCATATATAATGTTGCATTTATTATACTTTAAATTTTTTATTAAAATACTACTCAAGATCAAATGCACTGTTTTGGTGAATTTCTTCGGGTTTTAGTGAGTTTGTACACTGTGATTTGCATTTCGGTTTCAGTAAAGGGGAAAAGTCAGGAAGACATAGTTTTACACAACGTTTAACAGGACTATGTTTCATTACAGAAGCAGAGCAAGTGACCTCTGGTATTAGGTTCTCTGAGGAATACTGAAAGTAAGAGAAGCACACTAATATTAAAGACATTTATACAATTTTCAGACAGCCACAAAAGGTCTAAATACCTTTTTTCTTTCTATGGTGAAGAAGCAGGACAGTAGATTTGTGACCTTCACTATTTACAATAGAAAGATTCCGTTTTCTACAACCTACTAAACTCACCATATGTCATGAACTTGTTCTAACTGCTACAAGCCCCTTTTTAAGTAAATTAATTAATCCCAGTATTGTATAATAAATAGTAAAGGTAACATGGAGTATTTCACTTAGAAGAAATAGTCCTCACGTAGAAGGAAATTTTAGATAGAGTATAATAGAAGTCAATGCCATTCAGAGCTCTTTCTTTTTTTGTCTGTATTGAGCATATTTCTCAAAATATATAATCTCAATTGATATACCAAGTTATATTTTAGAAATATCTTGGGCAACAGAATGAGTAAACTTGAGATAGGAGGTATAGTCATGAAATTTAAAATTCTTCTCCAACAGCGGAAATATATGTACACTATTTCATCAACACTGGTCATTCTCAACTTGCAGTGAAATGTTTTTGGGACAATGGGGCAATTTAATTTGCTTTTAGATGTAGCCTTTTGAATTTTACAAAACAAAGATGCGTATCCATAGAATGATGCCATTGTCTGGAAGTACTCCTTTAATGAGAAATTTAGGCTCTCACAAGACCTACTAATGAGATAGTCTTAGGCATAATTGATTCACCCATTGATTATGCTTTCCCTGTGCATTGGTGTGTGTGTGTGTGTGTGTGTGTGTGTGTGTGTGTGTGCACATTTGTTCTATATATTTTTTATATATTTTTCAAAAGTTTTTTATAATTTCTAAAATTTCTACAGTGTCTGCATTTTTTTCTTTAGTCTTCAGCACCATAGATAGATAGGACATATAATGCACATTTTCTTTTGTATACAAAAATAAACGAAGTTATTTTGAGCTGAAGATTAATTTTCAGTAACATGGGGATTCAGAAATTATACACTTGAAAATTGGGTGATACTTTATATTCCCAAAGTATTAATCATAAAAATCATATTATCCTTTCAAGGTTTTTATTTATAATTTCCTCAACTGCATGCCCTAAAATGGAAAGTCCTATTGAGTATTTGAACATGATAATTAATAGACAATTGTATAAATTAAGTGCTCATTATTTTAAAAAGATCTGACAATAAAATTTCTGAGGAAACAAGAAATAGATATACTTTTAATAGAGCATATAGCAAATTAAATAAATGCTTTGTGTATTCATAATTTATTTACCAAAAGAATCATTTTATTTCTAGCTATAGAATAAACTTAAAAAAAAAACAAAAACAACTCATCGTTTAACCAGGGACTCAATTTAACAATGATACATTTGTCAGTTACAACACTAAATGAAAAACCGTTAACATATTCAGTAAAATTTGCCAGGATTTTGAGGAGAAAGGTCAACTTGTATGGAGATAGTCCATAAAATACCCAAAATAAAGTTGTCTAGAAAGATGATTCTGGTTTATAATAACCAAAAAAGAATGGTAAGCAGGATGATGGTTCCAGGAAAACAAACTAACAAACAAACAAAAAACCCAGTATGTGTACTGAGTCTTTGGGAAGCAAACGTAGTAGACTGGTAGCCACAGCATATGCTTGAGTGAGGAGTGAGACAACCAGAATATTTCCATAAACCGTAATTCCCTTAAACAAAAGGCAGGATTAATCAAGTCAAGTAGTTCCACATCATGTATTTCTAATTATAAGCCTCTTTTTTTGTTTCGATGGTTTGTTGCCTCTCACACTGCAACTTTCCCTGGTGATTTAGGGCCATTGATTCACCAGTCCTCTATGCTGAATGGATTTCCTTGGATCTCTTCAGCTAAGAGATTCCCAACGATCCAAAGCTCTTCTTACATTCACCTTGTCCTCATCAAGAGATCATATCTGTTTGTGTTCCATTGCTCAATTACCTGTATCCCCCAACTCAAACTCCTAGCTCAATGTGTTAATAATATAGTTACAATAACATGTAATAATAATAATAATAACTTCCTGGAAATACAGTATTTTCAATCAAAATAAACATGACAAATGTGGAAATTGTTAGCAATTTGATCATTAATGGGAATGAGGAGGTGTTTTAGCACCTTTCTCTGAAGATTCCAAACCTACCCTCAAATACTCAAATAAATGAAATCTTTTGTGATTTTCAGCACTATAATATACACTCATCAACCATAAAGAGAAGAGTCTTCAGAATGTTTTACTGAATGTTTTACTGAATAGTCTTTAAAAGCACTTCTTTAGGATTTTGTTCTTAGATTATTGATACGGGCTTACATTCTATTGGGATTCATAAACTCTATACGCCTACAGTGATCCCCACTGGTGAATAATAGTTTCTTTACATATTAATCATTACTTCAGAGTTTGTAAGATAAGAATTGTTAGTTTTGTTCTTCTATTGGATGGGATAATTACATTGTAAACCAAAGAATACCATATACTAAAATGGTAAATAAATGTCAAAGTATATACTGATGATGATAATATGTTAACAAATATGTTTTGTATTTGGTGAATGTATTGATTTTTATCTGGTAACTTAATAAGTTCTGCTAAATTTTTAAAAGTCATTTTATTTCCCCTCCAAAAACAAAACAAAACAAAACAAAAAACAGTATGGGGAGACAAGATTACACTCACCATATTTCAGCAGCATGTTCAGAAGAAAAATGCAATTTATTTTCAAAGTTAATTTATTTTTGTTTTATAATTGAGAGAATCAAAATGATCTCTCCTTTATGATATCCACTAGGGACAGACAAAATGTTCTTAGTTTATCATAATTATTCTGCAAGAAATTTAGCTTTCCCTTAAGAAATCTGTTAAGAAGAGGCACTTAGCTCAAAGTGGCTGAGTCATATGTCTCAGGAGGATATCCCAGGGAGTGTGAAAGAAGCAGATGTTTCCCATCTTCACCCACTCCTGAAGTGCTATCATTAACACTCTTACCAATCACGTGCTATAAATTGCAAGCATGCTCCATTTAGTTCATTTTCTGGATAGGTATTTCAATTTGAAAAAGTGATATTCCACATGGTCTTTAATTTTACTTCAGCTTTACTTCCTGGGACCACTTTTATTTGCATATGTGTAACTATTTTCCATGAAAATAAATGAAATATAGCCATGAATATCAATAAAGAAATGAAATATAGCAATAGATATAAATGAATAGAAACACATTGTTTGCTAAAATATTTTAAAATTGCATGTTGAAAAGAACATTATTCACTATTCATAGTTATTTTTCCTTTCAGCTAATTAGTCCAACAATGGAATTATAATTAAAATATTCCTTAAAGTTTAATCTTTCTAATCATCTTGAGGTTTAACAACCTCCATGACTGCAAAATATCACACACACACACACACACACACACACACACACACACACATATATATATATATATATATATATAATGCTAATACTAACATATAATACTATATATTATATATTAGTATATATATGGGCTTACTATCATCAGTTAAAACTCTCTAGGTCGTTCATGGTTACTAATGTAGGGCAGCATTTTTTACCTGCATATGTTTATTTGATGTAGAATGTTTTTGAGAACGTTTTAATAAACTGTGTGTATATTCACATTAATTCTTCAATATCTTGCTTAAGGGCAACTAACCAAAATATTAATTTATTCTCCTTTAAAAGAAGAAATGAATAATTATAACCAGGCTGTAAACTGATTAGAACTCTCAAATGACAATACAGCACAGGACTTTATATTTCTACTTTATGAAGAGATTTTGATTACTAATGGAAGAGAGACAGAAATGAGAAAGAGACAGGGAGAGAGACAGACATAGAGAGATATTGCAGATAAAAGAAAGCACAATTTTAAATAATAGTTATTTAACTATAATTTGGAAGAAATATGTATTCATATATGATTTCCCCGAAATTTGTGTTTATTTAAGAATAATGCAGAAAACTCAAGACAGAAGATACAATTTAGTATATAAAACTTTCAAATACTCCAGACAATTAAATGTGTTGTAGAGTCTTAAAGAAAATGATACTGACAAGAATAACTTATAATTGTCCAATGTAATTCTACTAGTAAAGTTCTGGGAAATTGGATATTCTTTGTAGTAATATTAATATTTTACTTTAAAATATGTATAATTTTACATCACTGAATGAATCTCAGAAAACTATATAGTGCAGAAATCTAATTTTCATATACGGCACACACCTTTAACTCAACATTTTTCATTGTCTTCTGATACTGCTACTTAATTTATAATAATGCTGTTCTAATTTTGTGAGCCTTTGGCTTACCTAAACAATTATTGACTTAATCTAAATAGGATGTTAATAATAATCATGTCTACTTATTTTGTCTGTACATTTCAAAGTAATGGTCTTAAATTGCTAACAGTTACTCACAAGTTAGAAAAGTGATTATTGTCTTAAAATATTCCATGTGTTGTGTTGCCTTAAAACATTTCATGTGGAACCCAGATGTATTTAGAGTGTATCTATGCACAGCCATTTTCTTATGTATTTTGCTGTCTGTTCTTCCTCTTTTCATCTTCAAAAATTATTTGGCAAGGATAATAGAGGTAATTGTGTAACCAGAGGCCTGGAACTGATAAAAAGCAATAGTGATATTTTTGAAAAAGTTGATTGCTCCTATATATCAAAACATCTATATTTTGGAAATTAAAAATGATTCTTAATAACCGAGTAAATCATGATATTTTTCTCCTATTTCATCTTTTCCCATTGGCTGAAATAACTGAAGAATAAATGTGAAAATTAAATGACAATAATTTGATTCTGATATAGACCTATAACTTGTTTCATAATTTTCTTCCTGGTGTAAAATTTGTTTTATTTTAATATTTCTCATATAACTTTCTTCCCTACAGTTGGTAAGCTAAGATTTAAAAACTTCGAGAAGTTATTTTTCATCTTCTTGGTTTTTTATGTTTACATATATATGATAAATAGCCTCATTTTTCAAACAAAGAAGATCACATTGTACATATAACATAAATAAGAAATGGACAGAAAAGCCTTTCCTGTAATCAGTAATGCTAATTAATTATATCACATTTCATATAAGGAGACAAAATGCTATAATGATACCAGGATTAATAATAGATCTGTTGACACGAGGGGAGTTTACATTGATTAAACCCTTTGAATATAATTTTAAAATATATACAAAAGGTTTGAAAATATCATATTCTTAAGTCAGACACGTCTGTCAGCCAGATCTGAGCATTTCCATTCATTGATTTGAATAATTATCAGCTTTCTTTGGCGATATAAAAGGTAACAGGTAGGAAGATGAAATTAGTGAGTAGAAGCTGCTTGTTTAAAACATAAAGCTGTGATCAGGGTTAAGAACATCTGATTCTAGGCCAGGCCTTTTTAAATTTAGTTAGAATAAACACATGATGCAAAGACCAGTGCCAAAATACTAAATTAAAAAAATGTTTAAAGAAGGTAGCAATCAACATGAAAAATATAACAAGATAATTACAGAAAAATATAACAAGATAGTTACAGAAAAATATAACAAGATAGTTACAGAAAAACAGTTAACAGAAACAGATGCCTTTTGATGATTTGAAATATTAATGCATGATTATTTTAGATTCAGGTATTAATTAAGATGTCCAGAACAAGACTCAAATTTTGTGCTAGTAACTTGTTAGGTTCGAGGTTCGTGACTTGGTAGCAATTTGAATTTCACGTTACTGTTGAAGCCTTGAAATGAAGTCCTCCTATTTGTTCTACTTCTCAGTTTGTCTGAGAAGTAGAAAAAAAAAATACTTTTTTTGAGACATATCTTTATTTGTAAATAAAATGTAGATCATAGTGAAATGAATAGAACTCCATGACAATGAACGATGATGCCAATTATAGTGTTACATCCTCGTCACTATAGTCATGACTCCAGGGATATGCTCATGATTCAAGCCGGTTACCCAGTGATTTATTTCTGCTTACAGAAGTGTCATGAGGTAAGACTGGAGATGTCCATCTCCAGGGCTCTAGTCTTTGTAGAAGATGGTCAGAGAGAATGATGCTGACAATTTTGAGAGTATTTGGGATGAACAAACAGAGTGACATCACACATGGCATTGCTTCTGTTTATGTTGAACTGCAGTTCTACCTACTTCACAAAATTTCCATTGTCACTCTTTTGATTTTTACTATCTTTCTTTTGCTCAAACACAAAATATCCTAATTGACTACATGACTCTCAACTAACTCTGATAAAGGAGGAAAAAAATGTATATTACATGAATATTCATTGTTTCTGAAATTAGTTTTTTGTTTGTTTTAGTTTCATTAGGAATATCTAGATTTTCAGAGCGATCGGTAGGCAAAAGCAGCAGAAAGTTGGTGGGTTTTTTTTGTTTTTGTTTTTGTTTTTTTTTTTGTATTGTTTTGTTTTCATTTGGAGAATCTCCCTTGTCCTTCAAGCATCCTTCTCTCAGTTTTGTGCATTCCTCCAATGACCTCAGTTTGCTGATTTGCCCACTCAAGGACCTCATGTATGAGAAACTCTAAAATCTTACAAATATGCTATATCTGCATTCTCTACAATTATGTAATTTATATATTATTTGTTTCATGCCATGTTTACCTACTACAGGGAGGTATATTAAAATTAAATTTAAGTGTTAATTAATATTAAATACTCTTAACACTAATGAGACTGACCTATTACCTGATTATCATTCTGATCAAAATTAATATTTCATTTTTTTCCTCTTCTCCACTTGCCCTTTCTCATAAGTGTTTCTCCTGGTTGTTATTATATTGGTCATGGTCCCTGGAATTTACACATCTAAGCTGAAGGAAGTCAGAAAACCTGACAACATTAAAATCAAAGATGGCAGGCTAAAATTATTTATTGGTGGGATTTGTACTTTAAGAACCAAGTTAACATCCAAACTCTAAGTACTGTATTATAAAGGTGGCATTTCTGATGCTATTAACTGGGTGAATAAGATATTTTGAGTACTACAATAAAAACTATTTTCTTCTCCCTTCACCAGGACAAAATGAGTTCGAACCTGCTGGATATATCTCACATAAAATCGAAATCGATTCCAAGAGACCTAGAGCTAAACGAATTGTAGAATTTGTATGTCCTATAATTTTGTCACAAAGGGAAAAACTCTGACATGTAGAGAAGATATTTAGCAAAGTTTCACGAGAGTCTTTCAATCTGGCTTGGGTCTTCTGGTTTTGAAGTGGAAACAGACTGGCATTGTGCTAGCAAGGGGTGTATGTTGTTGAGTCCTTACAGGGGGACCTCACCCATGATGTCCTCATACTCACATGTGTTTGGGAAACGGCTATCTATTTATGCTGTATCAACAAGCAATAAGTAGTGTAAGTATAAACTGTTTATAATTATATTGCATTATCATTGATCTGCATTTTGTTTTAATCATGAGTAGTGATTTTATTTTAATGGTTTAGGTGTCGTTAAAGCAAACTACGTACAACCTGAAAAGGACTCCTGCACTTCTATATTTGAGTCACTGGGGATGAACTGTAACCTAGCTTAATAGTCGGACAAAATTGAAAACCTAACTTACTAGGATATACCTGTGACGATAGCTGAGTGTTGGCCAATCCCAGAGGCCATACTTCGACCATTCATAGACTGCTGAATGCTCACACTGTGTTCAAATAAGGCAAATGCCAAGCTGTAACCAATCTCACTGTTTCTGTACCTCACTTCCAATTCCGATAAGTCACTTTACCTTTTTAGTCTACAAATTTGTTCAGACCACGAGGCACTTCTGGAGTCTGTGAACCTGCTGTGATTCTGGGAACTGCCTGATTCGTGAATTTTTCATTGCTCAATTGAACGCCTTTAAATTTAATTCAGCTTAAGTTTTTCTTTTATCAGTAACCAGGTCAACAATTCATGTTGAGTATCTTCCAATATACATTATATTTGGCAAAACTGATGGACAAGTGATATGGTTTGGATTTGTGTTCCTGCCCAAATCTCATGTCAAGTTGGAGGAGGGGCCGGGTGGGAGTTGACTGGATCATGGTGACAGATTTCTCCCTTGCTGTTCTAGAAATAGCTAATGAGTTCTCATGAGATCTGATGGTTTAAAAGTGTGCAGCACTTCCCTATTCGCTCTCTTTCTGAAATATTAAATTATACCTTTTTATATTCTAACAAGTTTTACTGAAACCTCTTTACTGCATAAACTGATGAACAGTTTTGCCATTTCTTCAAGGACCTCTTTAGTTTTCTCATTTGGTCAAGAATATAATGTAACAAGAATGTCATAATGTTCACTCTAAAATACTTCACATTTTGCAAGTAAATAAATACATAAATAAAAATAAGTTAGGCAAGTCTTAAAATAAATTGAGTTTAAAATTATAAATGATTTGCTGTATGTCATGCATTTTACAAATGCTGAATAAAGAACACCTTCTGGCTGGATGGTGTGGGGCTCAGGGTGGTAGCTCAGAAAAAAAGCCTACATAAAGAAAACATTTAAGAAGGCAGAGAAATGGATATGAACAGATGTATGGAAGTAGTAATATCTATAATATAATCAGAAAACATTTCATTATTTACTTTGAGCAAAGTGTTGCACAAGGAAGAGGTGCCAGATAAAGCTAGACAAATAGACACAAGTCATAGTGAGGAGGGTATCAGTGAAGATCTTTAGGCTGGGCATGGTGGCTCACTTCTGTAATCCCAGCACTTTGGGAGGCTGAGAAGAGCGGATCACCTGAGCTCAGGAGCTTGAGGCTAGCCTGGTCAACATGGCAAAACCCTTTTCTAGAAACCATCATTCTCAGCAAACTGACACAAGAACAGAAAATCAAATACCACATGTTCTCACTCATAGGCAGGTGTTGAACAATGAGAACTCCTGGACAGAGGGAGGGGAGTATCACACACTGGGGTCTGTTGGGGGTGGCTAGGGAAGGGACAGAGGTGGGTGGGAAGGTTGGGGAGAGATAACATGGGGTGAAATGCCAGATATAGGTGACAGGGGGTTGGAGGCAGCAAATCACCTTGCCATGTATGTAGCTATGCAACAACCCTGCTTGATCTGCACATGTATCCCAGAACCTAAAGTACAATAAAAATAAAATAATTTTAAAAAATACAAATACAAAAATTAGCCAGCCATGGTGGTGACACACCTGTAATCCCACTTACTTGGGAGGCTAAGGCAGGAGGATCCTCTGAACCCAGGAGGTGGAGGTAGCAGTGATATGAGATTGTGCCACTACACGCCACTCTGGGCAACTGATTTGAGATTCTGTCTAAAAAAAAAAAAAAAAAAAAAAACTTTAATTCTTTAACACCATATGAAACAGGAGGCACTATAACTTTTTGAGTAGAATTGGGATTTAGGAAGCATAATGTGAAAACTCTTTGCAGAATAAATTGCAGTAGGGGAGGAAAGGACGTGGAGAAACTGCTTAAGCTTTCATAACCACATTCTAAAGAAGATTTAGCAGGAGCAATAGCAAAGAAAAGGAAGCAACAGAGAACACAAATTCTGAGGGCCTTAAAAGTCTCATTGATTTTTTTTTTCTGAAATTATACCTATGTTTCTGTCCTTTGCATACAAAAATGATGGCTGATTATTTCCTTTTGGTACTGGAGAGAAGATGAAAATGGATATCGTAGCAGCTGCCTTTGCTACATTGAATACACATGTTCTGCGGTCTCTGGCAATCATCCAATTATCATCATGTCAGGAAGAAATAAATTATTTGTCAAAAATGAATCTCAGGCTGCGCTATAGATATTATCACATGGACTTTCCCCTCACCATGTAAGACTTGTTTTCCCACTGGAGTAATTTAAGATCAACCCAGCACAAGACCAATTTATTGGAAAAAGAATGATTGCTTCATGATCCATGGTGCTATGCCCCACCTGGGACTTGTCAGCTCTTTACTGCACACAGCTGCCTAAGCATCTGCCTTAGCATCACTAGTATTTGCTGTCCCCTGTGCTTCTCAACTATCTTCAGAAAGGAATGCAATATGAAATCAAAAGTTCCTTGCAACATTCCCGACTTAGATAAAATGAAGGTTGATAGTTCAGTGCCAAAACTCTTTTGGCTTGTTTTGCACAAGACCTTTTAATGCAAAAATAACTCTACTCTTGGACCAACGATGTTGATGAAAAGAATTTCTGTGTTAGATATATTTTAAGGAATTGTTTTATATTTTTTATTCCTAATAGCATTTTATAGTAAGGAGATATTTGTCTTAGTCTCATGAAATTCTCTTTTTGAATCCATAAATGACCAAATCATTTCCTTTATTTTGTCTCCAAATTTCTGGACTTCTTACAGTCCTTTTGACCTCTCTATCTTGCCTCTCCCAGACCTCTAGCCTGATAATGTGTAATGTTCTGACCATGTGATTTCTTTCCACTGTCCAAGCCTTTATGAATAAATCATCAATTTTATAATTTTAATGAACTCAGTTAATAACGCAAAAACAATATGTCTTATTAACTAAATTACAATTGGGCATGCATCATTCTTAAGTCCGAGATGAGTAATTGAATCAAATGAAATTTTGGTAACGTTTAAAAGTGAAGTCACCACTTATAAAATGGTCGCAATCTTTTGGAGCCACACAGAAGTAAATATGTGACTATCAACATGTCTTAGACGAAAAAAAATCCTGACCTTGCCAACGTGGGAGGACATAAGAAGCGATATTCTGCAATGAGTGGCTCTCAGTCTAAGCCAGTGTTTCTCAAACTATGTGTTGCCGTTATCAGTCTGTAAGGAAAATTTTGAGATTTTTAACATAATCAACCACCCAATAAATTTTAATCCTATAGATTATATTGCATATTTGTATATGTACTGTATGCACATCTGTACCTTCTAAATAAAAAGGAAACTAAGATTATTTCTACCCCTACAAGCCAACTTAGCTCCTATGGCGGTATCTTCTTTATTTAGAATTTATGTACTCATTTAACCTTATGATATGCTAGGACATCTTCAAATCCAGAGATGACAGAGTCAAAGATCTATGTTACACTGTGTGTAACTGGGCTGTGAGGAATATAGCAATTACACAGGTGACAGAGGCAGATGGTACTGTAGGATCTATCAGGCCATGGCACTAACCTTGTGAAGTATAGGAAAACAATGACAAAGATCAACAAATTTAATCCCAGTATAAATCCTCCTGGACTACAAGGCACAGGAGTAGTTTCGTATCAAAACATCTGATCTAGCTAGTGTTTGATTTTGTATGTATATATAAAGGAAAATCCCAAGACTACTCTGGATTTTCTATCAAATTATTTATTTTAGCAACCAGAAAACAATAATCTATGAGGATTAATAATCTATAAACATAGAAACTATAGACATAATTTTTTTTCAAATTTTATTGTTCAAGGGATAAGTGGAGTTCAAATGCCAGCAGAGTGTAATTTCAGTGTCCTGAATGACTGGGAAATATTGCCTTAGGGGCTGTAAAGCCAACTTGGCCAGCATGTACTGAAACTCATCTGTTTCGTCTTAACCCTTTTGTCAGCAGGCACTTGATTTGGGTAATGCTTGCACAGTCAGTCTGCCACCATCTAGTGAGCTACTATCTCAAACATAGATATTCACTGAAAGAGAGATAGGAAAGGCAATTCTACTTCCAGAAAAAAAAAAATGCAATATGGATTTTAAAGAACACCAGGCAAGAAAATCAGAAAGAAACTATTTTCTATAGTGAAAAATGCTTTTCAGTTAAAAGAAAATTATCAAAGTTTTTGAGGTCTATTTTAGTTACTGTATTTCTTGTAAGTTAGTTTGATAATGTTAATGTGTCCTTGCTAAAGAAAAGTCATTGAACAACTAGACATTAGCTCTTTCATATTAAGAAAAAATTTAAGGTGTTATTTCAGAGGCTGCTCATACATAGCCAACAGGGAATTAAAGTGTTTTTGTATATAATTAAAAGGTGTGTTCTTCCATTAAGAAGAAAGCTAAAGCCTGTATGCCAGTAACTACTTAATTGGAAAAAAAAAATGAACCAAATAGAATAATTCTACATTTTTCTCACGATGAGAAAGAAAATCTGTAAGTACTATGTATGCCATAAATACATATATTAATTACTCCCCTATTACTTTGAGTATCTGTATATTAAGAATCCATTGAAAACAACTAACTTGTCAAAATTTTCTGGGTTATTTTTTAAAATCATATGTTTAATCACTGATATATCTCATATTTTTTCTGACAATTACTTGCAGCACATCATTTAATTCAATTGATATTTTCTGTATATTAAAATCATAAATGGTCTGAGGCATTCAAAACAGTCAATGATTTCCTAAGGAAATAAAATACAAATATAAAGAAAAGCATTCTTAAATGTAATAAGATAATATAAAATCAACTTTAAGCTTTTTATATTAGGAAATTTACCACATTAAAAATGATAAAAATTAGACAATGAAGAACATTTTATAGTTTTTTAAAGCTATAACTCACTTCAGTTGTAATGTACATATAACATCTAAATAAAAGTGTAGACATTTGACAGTTTAATTAATTCGATTTGCATCCAGAGAGAGAGAAAAATTAAGCTACTATTCATAGAAGTTTAATTATAGAAACATTTACCAGTCCCTGAACTTTATATGTACCATCATACATTTGACAAATTCAGGTGACCAGATTGAAAAAAAATATGTATCTGAATGGATCAAAAGATATATAAGTTATAGATGGGTAGAAAGGAAGACAGGTAAGATTTATAGAAAATGTAGAAGTTACTAGACTTCTTGATGGAAAATTTGTGTTTTATATTGCTTTATTGTTGTTCTCTGAAGAATTTTAGGTGCTTTTTCCTTGCTAGGGATGGTAATCTATTTTCCATAACCTTCTACCTATTTTCGCCAGTCTAACCCAATAGTTCATTTAAGATTCTTAGCTCACATTTCTCCCTAACTTTCAATTCTCATTTACATTTATTTTAAATATAAAAACAAAGTTGCTCATCCATGCTTAGCAAGAAATTTATCAATGACATTTCTGATTATGTTGCAGGGCTGAGTCAATAACTTTTTCCAGGAATAAAGAGGTTCGTATTCATAAAGAAAATTATTTGGTTGTTCTAACAGTCATAAAGTAATTAAAGGCTAAGGAAAAACAAATTCCTAGTTTGATTCAATGAGAATGAGGAACATCAGTATTTTGAAAAAAAAGTTATTGAAGAATTGCCAGCTGTATAAAAGTCAGGTGCACTCGATCTAAATTATGTTCTTTTAACTATATGCAGATTACTTTAATTCAGTAGTCAAATGTATAATTGTGACTGAATTAAGAAAAATGAAGTTTTAAAAAATGTCTTTTGCAAAGGAATTTACTATGTAGAGACTTGAAACTATGTTTAAAATAGTGATAAACAAAATATAATAAAAGCTATATAATACAAGATAAAGTTGGTGATTTGTGGGACAACAAATTTTTTTATAAAATTAAATATAACATCAAAAATTACCAAATAATGTAGACTGTACCACACTCACATTTGCAGTCTTGTAGTCAAGCAAATGGAGCTTCTCAGTAAGAAATTCATTACAACTATTTGATCTCTAGCTATATTATTCTATTTTTCTTCTCTTTGTCATGTAAATTATACCCTGTTGTTTAGTACAATTGTAAATAAAATGTGCACAGTAACTTTTAGACCATCTGTTATTGGTATCTGTTTTGTTTCTTTCTTTGAAATTGTAATAACTGTCATGAATTCTGAAACAGAGTATTCTTCTGGCCTTCTGGTTAAGATCATTTCTACATCTGCTCCCAGGAAAACTGAAGTGAATGTGGCACTGAATGAGCTCTGTGATCAACTATGGCTCATTTATTTCTAACTGTTATGACTAGAGGTGTGTCTGAAATCTTGGTGATATAAAAATCCTCTAAAGATAGCCCTTCATAGAATTGCAATATTAACAACACTCCTCTTTACACATGACTGACCAGGAAAAATTGATTATTTTATTTCTCTTTACAATCTTAAATCATTAATACCTGTGATATTTTTGCCTTCAGCAACATTGTCCGTCAATTAGAAATACTAACAAAAATGCCCTAATTATCACTATTCTTTAAAGACTAAGTACATTCTTTCAAATATGTTACTTTTCTTGGGAACTTTAAAGAATATTTCTCTTTTGGTTTAGTAAGAAAAAAACAGGCTTTAAGGATCCAGGATTTGAATGATAATGCAACTTTTTCTTATTAAAAACTTACATAAATAAATAAACAAAAATTTGTCATCCTAATAAGTATATCTCATCAATTTTTGATGGCTTAGGCACATGTTTTGATAGCAATTTAATCTGGCATAATGCTAAATTTCTGGATTTGGAAGTGAATAACATGGCAAAATGTTCTGACTCTGTCAAGGTTCCAAACCATGGTCACTAGAATTGTTTAGACCAGAAATAAATTGCAGTTTCACTGTGGAAGTGTTGAGCAGAAATTGGGAACACAGAAAGTTGACTCTTTCCAATTCCTTGATTTTCAGCCTTCAGACATACTCTGTAAGCTGGAGCAATTGCAGTTGATGTTGCTTGTTAATTAAATCAAGATAACACTATTGCAGGCACTCCCATTGTAGTAGATTGTAGTTTCACAGGTTAGCATCATGGAATATATATGGAACATAATATAATCTTAGTTTTGAAATACACCTGTTACTTTTCATATGCAAAACAATCATGTGAAGAATTGTGATTCCTCAATACATTTACCTACCAAGCATACTTTACCTTCAACTTAGCCAATTTATTAAGCTGTAACTTTAATAATCAAATATCTTCCAGGTACCCACAGAAACTCACAATTCCAAATAGCATTTTTTGCCACTCATCCTGAAATCAGAAACAAGTATAAAATAACTACATTAAAAAAAAAAACAGTCTGTTATTATACTAGACTAGTCATTATTAGGTAATGTAAAACAATGTATATACAATGCAACTTACCCATTGTAAACATAATTAATTTCAGATCTCTTTTTTTAGATCTGAAATTAATTATGTTTACAATGGGTAAGTTGCATTGTCCATAGATGCAAAAATCTTCAATAAAATACTGGCAAACCGATTGCAACAGCATATCAAAAAGCTCATCCACCATGATCAAGTAGGATTCATCCCGGGGATGCAAGGCTGGTTCAACATACGCAAGTCCATAAACGTAATTCACCACATAAACAGAACCAAAGACAAAAACCACATGATTATCTCAATTGATGCAGAGAAGGGTTTCGACAAAATTCAACAACGCTTTATGCTAAAATCCCTCAATAAACTAGGTATTGACGGAACGTATCTCAAACAATAAAAGCTATTTACGACAAACCAACAGCCAATATCATACTGAATGGGCAAAAACTGGAAGCATTCCCTTTGAAACCTGGCACTAGACAAGGATGCCCTCTCTCACCACTCCTATTCAATATAGTACTGGAAGTTCTAGCCAGAGCAATCAGGCAAGAAAAAGAAATAAAGGGTATCCAAATTGGAAAGGAGGAAATCAAATTGTCTCTATTTGCAGATGACATGATTGTATATCTGGAAGACCCCATCATCTCAGCCCAAAATCTCCTGAAACTGATAAACAACTTCAGCAAAGTCTCAGGATACAAAATCAACGTGCAAAAATCACAAGCATTCCTATACACCAGTAATAGACTTCAAGAGAGCCAAATCGAGAACGAACTGCCATTCACAATTGCTACAAAGAGAATAAAGTACCTAGGAATACAACTAACAAGGAACGTAAAGGACCTCTTCAAGGAGAACTACAAGTCATTGCTCAACGAAATAAGAGAGGATACAAACAGATGGAGAAACATTCCATGTTCATGGTTAGGAAGAATCAACATAGTGAAAATGGCCATACTACCCAAAGTAATCTACAGATTCAACGCTATTCCTATCAAGTTACCAATGACCTTCTTCACAGAACTGGAAAAAAACACCTTAAACTTCATATGGAACCAAAAGAGAGCCCACATAGCCAAGTCAATTCTAAGCAAAAAGAACAAAGCAGGAGGCATCACACTACCGGACTTCAAACTATACTACAAGGCTACAGTAATCAAAACAGCATGGTACTGGTACCAAAACAGAGGTATAGACCAATGGAACAGAACAGAGGCCTCAGAGGAAATACAACATACCCACAACCATCTGATCTTCAAAAAACCTGACAAAAACAAGCAATGGGGAAAGGACTCCCTGTTTAATAAATGGTGTTGGGAAAACTGGCTAGCCATGTGCAGAAAGCAGAAACAGGACCCCTTCCTAACACCTTACACCAAAATTAACTCCAGATGGATTAAAGACTTAAACATCAGACCTAACACCATAAAAACCCTAGAAGAAAATCTAGGCAAAACCATTCAGGACATAGGTGTAGGCAAGGACTTCATGACGAAAACACCAAAAGCAATGGCAACAAAAGCCAAAATAGACAAATGGGACCTAATCAAACTCCACAGCTTCTGCACGGCAAAAGAAACAGTCATTAGAGTGAATCAGCAACCAACAGAATGGGAAAAAATTTTTGCAGCCTACCCATCTGACAAGGGGCTGATATCCAGAATTTACAAAGAACTAAAGCAGATCTACAAGAAAAAAACAAACAAGCCCATTCAAAAATGGGTGAAGAATATGAACAGATACTTTACAAAAGAAGACATACAGGACGCCAACAAACATAAGAAAAAATGCTCATCATCAATGGTCATCAGAGAAATGCAAATCAAAACCACATTGAGATACCATCTCACACCAGTTAGAATGGCGATTATTAAAAAATCAGGAAACAACAGATGCTGGAGAGGATGTGGAGAAATAGGAACACTTTTACACTGTTGGTGGGAATGTAAATTAATTCAACCATTGTGGAAGACAGTGTGGCGATTCCTCAAGGACCTAAAAATAGAAATCCCATTTGACCCAGCAATCCCATTACTGGGTATATATCCAAAGGATTATAAATCATTCTACTACAAGGACACGTGCACACGAATGTTCATTGCAGCACTGTTTACAATAGCAAAGACCTGGAACCAACCCAAATGCCCAACGATGATAGACTGGATAGGGAAAATGTGGTACATATACACCATGGAATATTACACAGCCATCAAAAACGATGAGTTCACGTCCTTTGTAGGGACATGGATGAACCTGGAAACCATCATTCTCAGCAAACTGACACAAGAGCAGAAAATCAAACACCGTATATTCTCACTCATAGGCGGGTGTTGAACAATGAGAACACATGGACACAGGGAGGGGAGCACTACACACTGGGGTCCGTTGGGGGGAAATGGGGGAGGGGCAGGGGGTGGGGAGGTGGGAAGAGATAGCATGGGGAGAAATGACAGATACAGGTGAGGGGATGGAAGACAGCAAACCACACTGCCATGTGTGTACCTATGCAACAATCTTGCATGTTCATCACATGTACCCCCAAACCTAAAATGCAATAAAAAAAAATAATTTCAACTGATTACCTTTTTAAAGAAAATAATTTCTACATATTCTAGTACTAGATGAGTATTTTCAGACAACTTCGTATCTTTGGATTACAATTTTATTGTCTGTCTTGCTGAGGATATTAATTGAAATTTTTAAAGTGAATGCCAATGTTAAAAATCAAAGTACTACAGCACATTAATCCTGATTCTCACATCTCTTCTCAAATTGTTCCTAAATTTCATTCTTAATGCATTGGATGTGTGATTTACATTTTGAAAGACTATAATATTGCATATATGGTTCAAGTTTTTGCAAATGTTAACTCAGACATATATCAAAGTATAGAACTTTTCCTTCATTCCATAAAGTTTCCTTGTGACCTTTTGTAGTCAAATTTTGCTTCAACTTCCTTCCAGGCAAGCACTAATCTGATTTCCAGCACTATAGATTAATTTTTGCCGCTGTCAGAATTCTAAGCATTGTATTGTATATGCATTTTGTTTCCATCATGGAAACTATTCTGCATAAGGTTTTGTAAGTCCTTATATTGTCTGTGTAAGCAGTTTCTTGGTTTTTTTTGCTGAATGTATTCCATTGTTTTATTTTTTATTTCCTTGATGATGAATAATGTTGATACAATTTCATATATGTTTCGTGATTTCTACTTATCTTTAGTGAGATATCTGTTATAGGTTTCCACTGGTTTTATTGGATTGTTTGTCTTCTTAATATTAAGCTTTTAGTTCTTTTGTAAATGATGCAAACTTAAATAATCTGAGGAGAAAGCAGAATATTAGAGTTCTTTTTATATTTGGGATACAACTTATTTGATCAATATTTTTATTGCAAAAATGTTTTTCTGGCTGTGTGTCATTTCATTTTATTCCTGTTGTATTTTGGAGAACAAAACTTTTCATTTGCATTAAGTTGAAGTAATCAATATTACCTTGTACAGATGAGTGTATTTTGTGTGTATGTATGTGCACTGTATTAAAATACTTGCTTTCTTGTGAAGGTAATCTTTAAGATATTCCATATGTCTTTTTAGAAATTTTAGAACTGTAGATTTGACAGTTCTGTTTATAAATAAATATTGATATATACCAGGAAGTAGGAACAATATGTTTAATATTGACATTCAGTTTGGTAAAAAGAAAATTATTTCTCCAATTAATTACTTTACCTTCTCAGAAAAATTAAATAACATTGTAGGTGTGTATGTATTTTCTATTTCTAGACTCTATATCTTTCCATTGATGTGTCATTTTTTAAAATAAAATACTTATTTCCTTGATTAATAGTCTTGAAATCAGGTAGTTTATGTTCTTGTAATTCGTGTATTTCCTCTCTCTCTTTTTCCAAGATCCTTTGCATTGCGATGTAAGTTTGTTCCACCCTGAGCAGGTTTATGCAAACCTATCCCCAAAGGCTGAGGAAAGTGAGAGGACAATAAAGAGACTGACAAATCTAGTTTCTCAGAAACATTTTAATAGGAAACTACAAATCAAATCTATGTCTTGGGCAGCCACTAGATGAGACGGTAGATCCCCCTCACCATTGTCCCCCAGACGCAGGGATTATAGACCACAGGGAAAGGGAGTGAGTGCTTTTGAAGGAATTTATAAGATAATTTTATATGAAGTAATTTGCTTAAGGGTAGGATTTATGGTAAGCACATGTCAGTGGTAAGTGTGTATAGCAGATTAGCATCCAAAATGGAGTTGCTTCAGTCTCCACAAAGATTTAGAATCATCTCATCACTCACTACCAAAATATGCTGGGTTTTTGGATTAGGATTGTGATGTCTGTATAGATAAATTTGAAGAACATCTTAAAAATATACCTGTTTCCAGTCTATTAGCAAGGTAGTTCTCCATATTTCTTTACATTTTCTTTGTTTTTCAGCATACTTTGAAAGGTTTGATGCCATAATAATATTAATAATAATATTATTATAAAGTTTTTTTTTTTTTTTTTTTTTTTTTGAGACAGTTTCGCTCTTGTTACCCAGGCTGGAGTGCAATGGCGCGATCTCGGCTCACCGCAACCTCCGCCTCCTGGGTTCAGGCAATTCTCCTGCCTCAGCCTCCTGAGTAGCTGGGATTACAGGCATGCGCCACCATGCCCAGCTAGTTTTTTGTATTTTTAGTAGAGACGGGGTTTCACTATGTTGACCAGGATGGTCTGGATCTCTCGACCTCGTGATCCACCTGACTCGGCCTCCCAGAGTGCTGGGATTACAGGCGTGAGCCACCGCGCCCGGCTATTATAAAGTATTTTTGCACGTTTTCTTTCTTTTTTTTTTTTTTTTTTGAGACGGAGTTTTTGCTCTTGTTACCCAGGCTGGAGTGCAATGGCACAATCTCGGCTCACCGCAACCTCCGCCTCCTGGGTTCAAGCAATTCTCCTGCCTCAGCCTCCTCAGTAGCTGGGATTACAGGCATGTGCCACCGTGCCCAGCTAATTTTTTTTGTATTTTTAGTAGAGACGGGGTTTCACCATGTTGACCAGCATAGTCTACATCTGTCGACCTCGTGATCCACCCGTCTCGGCCTCCCAAAGTGCTGGGATTACAGGCTTGAGCCACCGCGCCCGGCCTTTGCACGTTTTCTTACTACTCTATTGACATCATAAAGTATTTCTGTATTTACACATTAATGTTAGTACTTTTTTTTTTTTTTTTTGTAGAATCCATATAACTTCCAGGCCAAAAAATAATCTCTGCAAATAAAGAAATTTTTACACCATTCTTTTTAGTTTTATGCCTTTTATTGTTTTTATAACAGTATTATTGTCTAGGAATTCACTACACTATTAAATAAAAGTGGTGAGAATAATTATTTTTGAATTGTTGCTAATTTTAGTAAGAAAGCATTGAGTCTTTGGCTATTTACTATAATGACGGTTGTAGGTTTTCAGAAGTCCATTATAAGTTTAAGGAAATTTACATTCCTAGTTTTCTGAAAGTTTTTTTTTTTTTTTTCATATTTTCTGAAAAGTTTTTTTTTTTTTTCATGAATATATAGCATATTTATTCAAATGTAAAATAAATTGGAAAAATTTCCCTTTACTGAAAGAATTTTTCTAAGACTGGTATAATTACTTCCTTAGAATTTTCATAGACTTCATTAGTGTAACCATCTGGGCCTAAAATTTTATTTTGCTAGAAGTATTTTGATTATGAATTCAATTAATTGAATTGAATGGAATAGAATTGAAGAGTAAATAGCTCTTCAAATTTTTGTGTTTCTATTTGAATCAGCTTTGTTAAATTGTTTCAAACTAACATCCATATTATCAACTTGATTGTCATGAAGTTGTTCATAATATTCTCTTATACGTAATTTCTGATTGATTTGCAGTAATACACAGTGTTGGTTCCTGATATTTGTAATATTTGTGTTGTCTTTTTTTTTTTTTATCTTCCAGCAGTCTAGGATAGGTTTATTAATTTTATTAATCTGTCCCTAAAAAATCAACTTTTATCTTTCTTAACTTTCTTAATTGTCTTTTTTCAATTTCTTTGATTTATATTCTGTTTTTTTTTTTTTTTTTTCTCACTTCTCTTCAAGAAACACTACTGTTGATCTCCTCTATGTGCTATTTCTTTTTCTCTGGATCTTTCAATATTTTCTCCTTATATTTACATGTGCCTAGATATGTGTGTGTGTGTGTGTGTGTGTGTGTGTGTGTGTGCGCGTTTAAATTTACATAGCTTAGAGTGAATTTTTACTTGTGTGTGTATGTGTTGTTTTTTTCAGTTTTTTAAAAATTCATTCAGTTCGGCCTTTATCAAATTCTTACATCCATAAGTCAATATTTGCATAAAATTTGGAAAATTTTTCCCTTTCATATCTTCAAATAATGTTTTCTCTCATTGTCAGCATTCTCTTATAAGCCATGTATACTCACCCGTGCAAGTGTACTGTGCAGTCCTCAATCAAAAGCACATAGCGAACCTCAACACAGAGCTGTGGGTCTCTCTTCCATGCAGTTCCTTCTCCAGTTCCATCTTCCTTACATTTCAATTGACATACCTACATTGAGTTGAGATATCTGCCACCTCCACTTCGTTGTATTGACATGCTTAGATTGGACGTTAGCCACTTAAACCACAGATGTTGAGC